>NC_047541.1:4419267-4581254 GCF_012275295.1 Melopsittacus undulatus
CTGCTTCGCTCTGAGCCGTGTGGTTTTCCCATGGTAGGGGTTTTGTCGCTGTTATTAACTAATGAGCCGATTCTTTTGCCATTTTTAAATAACTGTATTTTTCCTGCAGTGCGAGAAAAGGAAAATGTCTTTTCTTAATAGCTCAGCTCTCAAAAGTCATTGAAGGCGTGAATTTCCCATTCTTTCTCACAAATGTGTGGATTACCACACTTCTTATTACTAGGACTTGAATTGCTGAATCATGGAAGGAGGGTAATAGGAAATATTTGCATACACGATGCTGGGAAGAAGGGAAAAGGCTGGGTTTAAAGCTGCTGGAGTGCTTTTGGTCCTTTCGCTGCAATGTTGCATGGGGTCTGTGATGCAGGATGCGGGATGGACTGTGGCTCTGCTGCCCACCGTGCCCATCCACAACATGCAGCCTCAGCAAAGCACTGATTTACTCTGTGTGTGTTGTCCTCTGTGCACCATCGCTCTCACCTGTTGCAGTGAGGGCTGGTGCTGAGGCAGCTTTTCTGCTCCGGTCCACAGCACTTGTATTTTCAATTACTGTTGATCACCTCTGGTACAGTGTCTGCCCCATGCTGGTGGGGTCAGACATGAGTTAGCTGCATGTGTCACTGTGTTAAAAGAGATAATCGCATTGTCTTTGGAGGGATGGTGAGGATGGATGTTAGGGCCAGCCCCCCACCAGTTTAGAACCAGCACCTCTCCTCCCTCTCCCAGGATGAATAAATCATGGGCTTTGCCATCATGGTCTTTCAGCCCAGGTAATAGCTCTCATCTGTTGAGATGCTGCAGCCACTTGTGCTCTGGATCCAAGCGCCTCTTTGGATCCAGGGGCTTTTCCACAGGGCTCCATAGAGCGACAGCTCATTAAGCAAGACCCTGTTTGGATTGCCAACCCCCTTTGATTCTTCCTGCATCATCTTTTGCCACATCCTGGCTCCACGTCCTGGGGTCGGGTTTTATTATTTTATAGGTGCTGTAACGTTTGGACAGTGTCATGTGGTGATGGCCAGCATGGTCTCACCACCATCCTCCTCCTCCTCCTCAGAGGGATGCTCTTCAGCAGCAGCCTGGGAGCTGGGCTCTTTGCTAGAGTGGCCTGTGTTTAGGTGTGTGGTCTGGCCAATAGATGGTATTTGGGCTAAGGAGTAATGAGTTTACTATACTTAGTGTATGTTGACAAGCACTTTCCCCTATGCATATAAACTTGTGACTTTCATTGGTAAATAATGGGGGGGAAATAAGCAGTGTGCCTGTGCCTAAAGGCTTGGCTCTCCCTGGCCTTGCTCTTGGATGCCAGGCAGCCTTTAGAAGACCTACAGAGACCAAAAGGGTCTCTGCACTTTGCAGGGGTGCAGACCTGGGTGCTGCTACCTCTGCCACAGCCCTGGCCGACCACCGAAGTGCATGACAGGGATTGGAAGGGTACAGAGGATAATTGTCACCCAACAGATTATTGTTTTTGGAAGAGCAGAATCGAAATGTATTGAACTTTTCAGTGTCCCATACCCCTTTAAATGTTTCAAGTGCATTCTCACTGATGGGTTACCTTTTCTTTCCCCTCAAGCTATAATTAGTGTCCTTTACACAGAATTGCCTTAGAATTGGATTTGAAGAAGATAAGAATCAAATTACCAGTATTTATCTTGTAAATTCCAAAAGATCTACTGAGAGGCACTGCAGAAAGAGGATTTTTAAAGCTCCGTGCTCTGAAAAGGCCAAGGCTCCTGCAGGTCCCTCTGAAAACTTCCCTCTTGTGCAGGCTGGCAGTGCCAGGGGGGAAAAGGGAAGCTCTTTCCCCAGTGAGACCCGGCTGGTGAAACACATCCAGATATGGATGATGACCACTGGGGTCTGTGAGCTGCAGGCAGTGGCTCCTGCTTTTGCTGTGGGGCCGCAGGGGCTGACTCAGGGCCAGCATCCCCTCTGCCCAGTGTGTTTTGCTGGTCCAAGGGGGGTCACTGGGTGCAGGATGGCAACGATCCCACAGGCTGGAAGTGTGAAATGGTCTGACTTTGGTCTTTCACTTTCATAGCTGGTCCTGGGCAGGCTGGAGAAGTCTTGGGAAAGCAGCTGCTTTTCCCTGCTCCTGCCCAGCTCTGCTGGGCGCCGCTCGGATGACAAGGCAAGAGAAGCACCAGAAATGAATGGATGGAGGTAATTTCGGTGGGCTCTGTTTTGACAGAAATTAAGCATCTGAATTTAAATGAAGGAGACAGGGAGCCCGGGCGGCTGGGACTATATGTTCATAGCGTAAACAGTTGCAGAAGAAGATTAATAGCATCTGTGTAAACAGCCCATCGCAGCAGCGAGAGCTGGGGAGGTTTGGATCGTTGGGAAGTCCTGAGGATGGTGGGAGGCATTAGAGGCCAGGCCTCACCTGCAGCACCTTCAGCCACCCCATCCATCCCATGGTGAATATTTCAGGCGCCCTCCCTCAGCCCCGCTCTGCTCTCTCGCAGTAAATTACATATTAAAGTAGCCTGGTAACTGAGCACTGGTTGCTGCGCGATAAGCTCCGGGAAATCGATATGTTTGCCATGTGCCTGCTTGTTTATGACACCTGCCTGCAGAGCAGTTGAGCAATGCTCTGCATGCCCAGGCCTCCCTGAAACCCAGCCTGCCCTCACAGGGGAGGTGGCAGCAGCACCTATGGATGGGTTTGCTCCCCAAGCCACCAGCAGCATCCTGTCCCAGGGCAGGTGTTTAATGATAGTGAGCATGGGGAGGCTTGCAGGATCAGGGATTAGGTTGTGTCTTCATCCATCTCTGGGGCTTCTCCCAGCCCCTCTGCAGGTTTCTGCTCCACTTCCATTTGTCACCTCCCTGTAGCTGGTACAGGGATTTGCAGACTCAATTTGTGTACCTGGGAATGGAGGCTTCATGGGGGGAGGTTGGCATCTTTGGAGTGTGATGCCACATGAACTGGTGGGGACCGTGTGGCTAAGGACAATTGAATGCATTCTGGTGCGCAGGGGATGCCCCAACAGTGGTGGAGGCTCCCATCCCATTCATCTTGTGGCTGGGACTACCCCTGATGCAAGGACCACCTGAAGTCCCTTGACTTCAGAGCCCAGATGCTCCCAAGGTTTGGGTGCTGTGCCTGTGCCGAGGGTCGGTGCCTGCCTGGCTGCATCCCCTGTGCCAACGCTGCTTTGGGGTGGGAGCAGGCAGTGTTCCTGGGAAACCTCCCATCAGCAAGCTGTGGTAATTGACCCCTTGACCCAGATATGAAGTTGGGAGGTAAGAGACACGACTTGTGAGATCTTTGTGAAACTGTTGACCTCTCACAAGATTAACTGGGAGATAATGGTAATTATAAACAGGTTACGGTGGGGCCAATCGATAGTGAACTTTACCTCCTGCCTAAAACTGAAGGTCGGTGTTTTACTGCAGCACAGATAACTGCGGTGGGTTTTCACACCATCACGAGCCAGTGAACATCGCCATACATAGGGAATCCATGAGCTGAGGGCAGGTGCTTTCCATGGGCAGCTCAGGATGGGTAAAAGGGACCATGGGATGGTTCAGCTCCTCACTCCAGCACAGGGTTTGTGATGTTGGGTCCTGTGAGTAAACATTGCTGTGGTACAGGCAGCATCCCCAGTGCTGTACCAGCCTGGACAGTGGCATCCTGGTATGCTCATCAGGAACAGGGAATGCAGAGGACTGGCAACAACTCCAAGAGGCACTTTCTCTTTGCCTTGCTTTTAATTGCATGCTTTCACTTTTTATGTATAAAAGATCGTCCATTTAATTAACTCGAGAATGCAATTTCAAAAACACTAATGCTTTACACATGACGGCTCTTAAAATAAGAGTAGTGTTCCAGTGGCATGCCGTGCTTCTTCCTCTGCCTTGGCCTCTTGTGGGTTGCTTTGGAGAGAAACTGTCTCCCCGCTCAGCAGCCTCTGGTTCTTGAATAGGAATTGAGAAGATTTGGGGTAGCTGATCCTAGGTTTACCTTGTTAGTGTGTCCAGGCTGGCAGGAGCCTTCCTTAGCTACAGAAGACAGTGACTCCATCAAGAAAACCTTTGTCTTTCCATGGATGTTACCTGTTAATCTCCAGCTCACAGCACCGTGAGCATCTTCTCCACAGAGGGAGTGGGTTGGCATCACTCAGCACTCAGTACATGTGGTGCGGGTGCTGGTCAGGGTCTGCCCTGGGTGCTTGGGGATGCTCAGTGAGCAGGGCTGGAGGGAATTTGGTTTCATATCTGCAAGCACCTCTCAAACCTGTGCTAGCCTCAGCTTTCTCTTTCTTACCTTGTGTTAATGGAGCTGCTTTATAATGATGCACCTCTGGGCATGGGGTGCACCCTCACCGTGACCCCTTGCTTTGAACTCCCCTTTGGACCTTTCAGAGTTGTTAGCCTTTACTGGGCACCATTATTCAGTACCAAATGGATGGGGTGGGACAGACGAGGATGGTGGTGCGGTTGGTCCAGACGGCTCATCCAGAACCTGCCTGCCCTTGTTGGTGTGAACCCCTCATTGGAGCCTGATAGCCCCGAGGAGCCCAGAGCTGACTCTCCTGCAGTCATTGTGCTATCAAAGGGGGGTTTGGAGGCAGCTTTGGGGTGGGGGGAACCCCTGTTCTTCCTTCCCTTCTGCATTAATGTGCACCTGCCTTTCCCCCAGGTTGGAGCAGGGAAACCCAGTGGGAACTTTGAGTCAAGTCCCTGGGTTTGTTGTTAAAAACCTGCACGCACCACCTCCCCACCCCTTTTCTCCCTTTTTTTTGTAGCTTAGAAACCTCTCTTTGTGGCAGAAGGCTGGGAGGGTTTGAATACCACATCCAGGCGTAGGAGGCTGACTGAGACCATACGGCTTTATCATTCATTAATTCCTGTGCTCATTCATCCCCCTATTTAAACTCCTCTGTAAAGACGGGAGCTACAGATGGTCTTTTGGTACCCGCTTTAGCCTGCAGACCTTGGCCCCGACAAAGGGGTACAGAGGGAGCAGCAGAGTGTACAAAATATTTCCAACCATTAGAAATCGAGGTCTCATTGACCGGCGGCTCCTGTTTTGAAAGCGAATTTATGCAGGAGCATCATAACCCACCAGACGGGGCATTGCCAAGCACCGGCTCTGAGCGAGGGGCGAGCTGCCCGGAGCCGCAGTGGTTCTGGAGCCATTGTGTTGTATAGGGTAAAACTGCTTCCTCCACCGAGCACCCGCTCCCTGTCTGGTGAGGGGAAGTGATAATGGCCTTTTTTCTGTCCATGTTAATTTGATGCTGGATTGCTGTTGCTGCTTGTCTTGTAGAATGCGTTACCGTTACCATTTGGATGCAGAGGAGCTCTTCATCAGGGGCTGTAGTGATAAGAGAAGGGGTGATAGGTTCAAACTGAAACAGAGATTTAGGTTGGATGTAAGGAAGAAAATCTTTACTGTGAGAGTGGTGGGACACTGGCCCCAGCTGTGTTTAAGGCCAGGCTGGACAGGGCTTGGAACAATCTGGTTCAGTAGGAGCTGTCACTGGGTGTCCTCCATCCTTTCTGCTGGAAAGTTGGGACCAAAACTTTTCTCAGGGGGAAACCAAATCCTGCGATCTTGTTTTTACACATGCTGTGCTTAAATATTAAGACCAATTGAGCAAATTGCCTTTTAACTGCCTTTATTTGCTTTCATTAACGCTATAATTTAAAACCTCCCTAATTTGCATGGAACCTGTTGTGCACGTTGGGCAGGGGGTGAGGCTCTGAGTGAGCAGTGAGCAAGGCTCCTGGGGGAGGCTGCAGCAACACCCGGCTCCTGGCTTCGGGACGCCGCGTTCCCTTGGCCGGGGCCGGGGAGCAGAGCGTGCCGGCAGCGCTGGCGTCCTGCTCCCAGCTTGGCTCGCCCGGAGCCTGTTTATTTATGTTAAAGCAAAACAAGCCATGGGCTGAGCAAAGCTCATTACAGAGCACTCGAGGCAGCTCTTGTGGTCCTGCGGGATGTGAAACCGCAGAGGAGCGAGCTGCCAGCCTCGTGCCCCCATCACCCTGCCCCGCTGCGGCACTGCCTGCAACCTGCCTGCAGCCTGCCTGCAGCCAGCGGCATCTGCTCGCATTGTTCTTCCATGAGATGACAAGTTTCCAGCATGATTCCAGTGCAGATGTTTGTGCGGTTCCGGGAGCGAGGCCAGCCCGGATGCTGTGCAGGCGATGCAGACAGCCCTGCGTGCCGTGCCGCACCGCGCCGTGCCGGCAGCTCCACCAGGGCTCGGGGCTTGTTCGACACCTCCTGCTCCCGTGGTCCTTCCACAGAAACATGTTTTCCATAGGAGGGTTTTGCTGCCGGCTGGACAGCACTGGCCTCAGGCCAAGCCCTGGCTCCCTGCTCCATCCCGGCTATCCGCATGGACGCTGTCCTGCTCGGCCAGGCTCCAGCCTCTCCCACCCCACTTGCATCTCCCTTGTTTTCAGCAGCACGATGTTGTGCCTCTGAATGGCCAATAATGAGCATTTTGTGTCTCCACCTTTGGAGCTCGGGTGGGTACCAGGTGGTTTGCATGAACAGCCCAAAGTGCTCCTTGTTCTCCTCATCACTGTCCCCACATTCCTGGTGATCCTGGTCTTTGCTGTTGGAGCATCTTGGGAGGGCACTTGGCATCTTCGGGAGAGAAGAGCTCTGCTGTGGTGCTCTGTTGTTGGTTATTGATGCTGATACTGGGCATAAACCAAATGGTGCTGGGGTTGGGGTGCCCAGCTCTCCGTCCCCAGGCTGCGGTGTCACCAAGTCGCTCCTCCTGCTGCCACCTTCTTGCTCTGGGCACTTTGGGCTCTCATCAAAGCCCAGTGCAGTTCAGATGCATTAATTTACTGGCTTGACAAGGTGCATAATGTTCATCTCCTGGCTTCTAATTGGAAATAATTAGTTCTTTATCAGCCCAGGAGCTCCTGAGGTGGTGGCACAGACTCGGGCACAGGCAGCAGTGCTGGTGGGGGCAGGAGGAGACCAGCCCATGGCCAGGAGAAGTTCCAGGACTCCTTTTGGAGTGTGGCTTTTCCAGCCCATCCGAGGGCAGCTCTCCCTGCCCAAGAAGGGCTGCGAGCAGCCGATGTTACGGTTTCATTAATCAAAGACACTTCCACTGCCCCTTTACAGCAACACAACTGCTGTGGCTGTCCCTGGCTGACAGCTCCCTAATTCATCTTCCCAGGAAAGGCAGGGGACCTGCTGCTGCTCACTGCTCGCACCGCACACACTGCACCCATCGCCTGTCTGGTGCCATGGGTCCATTTGAGGTTTGCTTGGCAGGGTTCAGCCTGGAGGCAAATGTTGACACTGATGGAGGGAGCATCTCTGCTGATGCCCGAAACACAGGGTAGAACCTGGTTGTGTGCCTGATATCTGCATCCTGGGAGCCTGCAGCAGGGTATGGGGTGGCACATGGAGCTGGCAGCAGCTGGTAGGGATTGGGCATCCTTAATTCTAGCCACAAAACCACAGTGTTTTGGAGTTGCTAATAATCAGAAAGTGTTTTCATCAAAGTGCTGTATTTGTCTGTGCGCTGACATCTGGAGAGTGGAGATAGATACTTTCCTTAAGACTGTATTTCCAAGCCACGAGCTCTTCCCTGGCTGTTAATTAATCCTTTGTAGTTTAGCGACTGATGAAATCATGACTCTATGAAATTTTAATCCTTGCGCTGCATAGGCACAACCGACATTATCAGAGGACCCCAGGTGTGCGCTTGAAATTAGTTTGTTGAATCTCTTGCATATTTGATTACCTTGTGAAACTCCTTGGGATCTGGGCCACTCGTGGGAAAGGCAGCTTTTGTCTGGAATTTGTGCCTGTTTCTGGGGATGTGCAAGGGAGAGGCATCAGCAGGTCCATAAGGAGGGGAGGGAAGCACCCATCTGCCTGGACCATCCTAGGCATCCTGACACCTTCCTGGAAAGCATCTGATGCTTTTCATGTGTCTCGAATGGAACCGTGGAGTAGGTTTGGGTTGGAAGGGACCTTAAAGCTCATCCAGTCCTAACCCCTGCCATGGGCATGGACACCTTCCACTAGAGCAGCCTGTCCAAAGCCAGGCATCCTGACCATCCCCTGTGGTTAGGAGGGATGATCGGCCGAGGCTGCTGCTTTGCCATTGCGGTCCGTACTGGTGCTCCACCGGCACGCGTGCTGCGAAGGACACCAGCTGATGATGTATTTTTAACCTTGGAATCCATGAACTGCTTATTATTTCTGAATTAGGCATCCAAACATCTGCAGGATCGCGCTGCTGCTGCGCAGATGTACCCGGCGCTAAGGTCACTTTGCCTCTTTGTCGGGATTGTCTTATTCCAGAGCGTGAGCTCCTGGGGCTCTGACACCCGTGTCATGTTTGCTCAGCACCAGTCCCAGCGATGCCCAGTGCAGCCCTGCAGGGTCGGTGCTCTTCCCTTCTCCCCCGCTCTCCGTACGTCAGCGTCGCCAGATGCCCAGAGAATGGGGATGATGATTTTGGGAGCTGAATTAGCGCTGGTTGTTCTAAGCGGGGCTGTGATGCGTTAACCCCTCAGTGCCTGTGCTCAGGACTGGTGAAGGACAGTGTGAAGCTGTGGAACTTCTCTCTTTGGTCTTGAGTATTGGCAATGCTGCCACTTGGTTCTGTTGCTTTGCAACAGAGAAAATCATGTCATAGCAGCAGTCCAATTCCAGCTCTGAAAGCCAAGGCTGGGTCTGGAGTTGGGGCAGGATCTGTTCCAATGTGGTCCATCTGCAGTGGGTGGGAGATGTTCCCTGGTGCACTATCTCTGTGTGAGCCTGTTGATCCCCTTCCTTGGTCGGGCTGAGACACACAAGAGCACTGATGGGGATAAAGCTCTGTCCTGGGAAGTCCTGTTCAATAATGAATACTGAACACTGATCTGAAAGCAGGGCAGTGGCATAAATCTAATAACAGTGTGTTTGCTGCCCTGTTTGCTGTGGCTGGCTTGTCTTTCCCCAGCCCATAGGCCTGAACATGCTCTGGGGGTCCAGTCGGAGCAGCCGGTGGAAGATGCTGCCAGCATGTGCAGTGCTGAGGCAGACAGTAAATGCAGGGGGTGTTTGGTCTGTTGCAGTGTTAATTCACATCTGTTTGTGTGCAGGGGCTTAGGTCATGCTGGTGGTGGTTGTTGCTTGGTTTCTCTGCAAGGTGAGGCAGAACAGGAGGGATCTTCATCCCTTTAGCAAAGGGGAAGCAGTGTTGGCATCGTGCTGAAATGATGTCACGATACAGCATCTGGTTTGGGCTCATAAATTAGCTCATGGTAAATATAAATACGGTACAGGCAGGGCATTCCAGTGCACTCTATTGATAGCCCTGCCCTCCACCCCCTTCTTTATAAAAACCCTTCAGAAATAGTAAAATCTTTATTTCCAGCCCCTGTGAGGTTTATTTCATATTTGTTTGAGCCTCAGGGGCGGGTTGAGGGCAAGCTTTAGTTATTTATTTATTTTCTCCTTCGTAATTTATTAAAGCGAAAGGAAGGTCTCGGCTCCCTTCCCCCTTCCCCATGCCCTTAATAGCTCTCCTGCTATTTTAATCCTCCGGCTGGGAGCGAGGGCAGAGCGGTGACCGTGCAGGAGCCGAGCGGCCTCAGCGCCGAGTCCCATGGCCGTGCCGCTGTCACCAGTGTCATGAATAGTGGTGCTGGTGCAGCATCACCTCCCCCGGCACGATGCACATCTCCCATCAGAGGGTGTATGAGGTGGTTTTGCAGGCAGCTCGCTGCCCGCTGACCTTGGCTTTCCATGAGATCCCCGCTGCAATGAGACGTGGCACCACTGCCTCTATCTTGATAAAATAGATCAGGGGATGAATTGATTTTCATATCGATCTGCCTGGGTGAGGGGGGCACAGGGTGGGAATCAGGTGACGCGCTGGTTTTGGGGGAACTACTTAACCCGCTTGCACTGGGGATGCGAAGCTGCTGGTCCCAGTTTGGGTGTCCAGTGCTGTGCACTGGTGATGGGGATGCACCGGCAGCAGCCTCCCCTCTGCCAGGGCACCACTGTTACAGCCTGGTGTAAATAAAATCAGAAGGCTCCTATAAAACTCTGTTATTGCTGTGGCACAAAGTTAGAACCGCTTGAGGTTTCTGCTCCCCGGCTCTCGTGCACAGCAATGAATATTTTATAGGAAAGGAAATACTTAGCGTCTGAATCTTTTTATAGTGCTGCTGCTCCCGCAGACAGTAACCTGCCCCTCGCCCGCTGCAGCCCCTCACAGCCTGACAGTGTGGGGCTGAGCCCCTGTGGCTGCATTCTCCAGCTCCACATCCCCGAGGAGCACAACAGGACAGGGGCATGCAGCAGGATGAGGGTCTTGACATGTTGCACAGGCATTGGGAGGTGCGAGCAAGATGCAGGATGCAGAATTCAGGAGGGCAGATTTCTCTCTGTGCCTTTTGCTTTCAAGTCAGTGCAGGACTCTTGATGTTGCACTAATGTGTAGTTTGTCTTGCTTGTAACTTCCTGGGACTCTGTTGTGATGCACCAGCCCCATGATTCCCCTGCTGTGCTTGAGCTGCCAAAGTATAGTGCGGGAGGGGTGAAGCCAGTGCTGTGCAAACCACCAAAGCCACTTGGTGCTGGTGTCCATAGGCCAGGCACGTTTGCAGCAGCACACCCTGCTCTGGGCTTCGCCTCGGTTCCCTGCTCCAACAGGTATGGAGCACAGCCTGGCTGCGGTGGAGCCTGTCCTTGGTGAGCAGGGGATCTGTGCCTCTCCCCGGTAGCCGCTGCCCTGCCAAGCTGCGCCCCAGCCCGGAGATGACAAAGTGCCCTTTAGTTAATTGCAGAACGGATCGCCTGGAGTTAAAAGTTCTGATTTATACGACTATGGCTCTAACTGCTCAATAACATGGGCCCGTAATCTACTTTCATTTCAAACAGAAGGGTGATTTATGGGGCAGCATGCCGCTTTCGCTCAGAAATGAGGTGTTCAACATATGCTCTGTTGACATAAATTTGGAATTTATCGCTCCTGTCAAAACTGCCTGTTGGACAAAGGTGCGCATTAAGGCAATAAATGGCTCGGAATAGTTTTCTGTCAAATTTCCTAACCATTGTATTCACTCTGTTTGAGGGGGAAAATATACACTTAAAAGTAATCAAACGGCCAAAAGCCATGTGTCTTGTTTGGCATGGAGGGAGGGGGGGGAGGAGAAGGGGTCTCCTCCCAGCTCCCCAAAACAGGCATCAGGGAGGGGCCAGGCAATGGGAGCCCCTTAGAAATAGCAGAAGGTCTTTGGATGCTGGATGTTGGTGGTGAGCTGCGTGCAGGGTCTTTGGGTACCAGTGCAGCCCCGGGATGCTCTGCAGAGCCCCCGCATCCCCTGGAAGCAGGCAGCAGCGTTTGCCACCGATCCTGGCCCTTAACACAAAGCACCCTGTGGGGAGAACCCATAATTTTTACACGGCACGGCCTCGCTGGAGTCGCTGTCCCTTTGAAGTGCCTCTTGCGGGGCATTTACAGGCCCTTTTAATTACCAGCAGCTTGCAAGGGGCCAGCCTCCCTCACAGCTTTTGTTTGCTGGGTGGGGAGGGGGCATTGCCCCAGCACCACTTTGTGTCCTGCTTGGACAGCCCTTTGCCCTGCACTAGGGCTTGCTCGGGTCAGTTCCAGCCTCGGGATTCCCGGGCATCCTTGTCCCTCTGTGCTGGAGCATCCTTCAGGAATGTCTGTGACTTGGAGGCATTGGCCATCTCCATGTCTCTGTGTACCTTGAGCATTGTGTTGAGTGGGAATTACAGGGGGAAAGGTGCTGTTCCTGATGTGCTTCTCCCCATCCCACTGGTGCCTTCTCAGCTGATGCACTCGCAGGGACCTTGCAGGAGAAGGGGAGTGTGTGGAGCAGCATCAGGTTGGAATAATAAAACATAGTTTATCTGTTCACACTCAACTTGGGGCAGCCTTGCAGAGCTGTGATGTATTCTAACACCCTCAACTCCCCCCGCACCCCCCTTTCTGTAGGCACAACTTTAGAAGAATATATTGATCCTTCCCCTCAGATCTTAACAGCCCAAGCAGCCGTAATACCTTGCTTACATCTGCCAGGTTTTTGTGCAGTTCTGCAACATCTCCTTAATCCGGCGAGCAGAAATAGAACGTTTCAATCATATTTTGCTACCGGGAAACCAAGCAGATAAAGCACTTTAAGACCTTGTTGAAAGGGACCGTGCAAGATGGCGAGCGATAAGATGGTCCTGCAGGCAGGCGCTGAACGGAAAACTTCTGTTGCCACTGAAATTTGTTGATAGAGATATTGCAAATAAATTACTCTTTGAGCACCCGATGCCTTAAGACAATGAGGAGCCAACAGGGCTCAGGGAAGGGATAGCATGGGTGGATTTTGGGCACTCTGCTCTTGAGTTTCTCCTTTCTGTGCTGGGGAAGGTGGGAATGGAGGTCTGCCCACGTGCCCTGGCTTGGACTGTGCTGTTGTCCGTCTCATGATGGACATGGAGGATGAATGGCTGCCCCTGGGAAGGTGATCTTGGGTTGACCCAGCTTTTGGTATCCATGATCGGAGCAAGGTTGCTTTTGCTGTTACTTCTATAGGCTTGGGTGATGCAGAGAAAGGAGACCTGTGCTTTTGTTTCCACCCTGTTTCTTGAGACTCACTGTAGAAAACCTCCAAACCTCCACGTTTCCCTTGGACTAATTAACCAATTACACTTTAATTCAGTAAAAGGCCTTCCATGCTCTGAGAGGCTGACGCTGGCACAGGGATGCTGCGCCCTTCCCAGCAAAGTGGTTTAAACCCAGCACTAAGTGCAGGAGCGAGCAGAGCCCGAGCCGGGGGAGCGTGACAGGCATGTCCCTAATTAAACATGCAGAGGGAGGAGGTTGTCGCTCCTGGAGCTGACTTGCTGGCAGCACCAGTCTGTCAGGAGGATGGGGGTTTATTTATTTTTGCAAGGCAGATAAATCCTTTGGATTGTAAACCTTCTTGGCCTGAATTCGTGCATGACTCTTAATCCTCCACTATGACACAGTGAATTCAGGACAAGCCTGATTAATAATTACATTATACAGCAAAGTTGAGAGTTGAAGCCGACCCCTGCTCTTTTCCTCCCTGCTGCCTTTCTGCTCCTCTGCTGAACATCACTGTGTCTCCTCCCATGGGCCAACAGTTCCTGCGCTGCTGCTCAGCATCCCTGGAAAGCAGGATGGCCGGGTGGGATGCAGAGCTGGCTGCTTTGCACAGGGACATGCTTGCAGGAGAATTGGAGCCTGTGCAGCACCCGACAGGGGAGGGTTTGGGGCTCCAGCCTCTCTGCAGCTGCAAGGGATGATCCTGCTAGGGCTTGGAGCAGCAGCAGCTTCATGCAGGTAAAGCTCACACTTGAAGGGGGGAGTACAGCTCACACCGAGGTAAATCTCCCTCTGGGCCAGGTGGAAGGTCCTTGTACAGCCTGAGCCCTCCTGCTCAGCATCCAGCCTTGGACAAGAGCGTTTCTGTTTTGTCTTTGGCAACAAGGCAATAAAAATACGCTCGTCTCGCTGCAGGGCCATGATAAATGGTGGATGCGATCAGAGGTCGGCACGCAGCAATTTGCTGTGTTGCTCCTCAAACACATACAAATACTTCTCTGTTTACAGCATCTGATTTTGAAACTCTGCACGTGTGCCTGGCGCAAGCCGAGCGGCCGCCGAGGTGTGGCTGCTCCAGCAGCCAGTGCACCGGATGGAAGCATCTGGGACCGGGGGGCTTCTTGTCAATGCTGCCATCGAGTACAGGGCTGGGTTGCTTTGCTAAAGTGTCTGTTTATCACCACCAATGTGGTGAGATAAAGCAATGAGCACTGTTCCAGGTGTTGCATATCCTCTGTGCTCTTGGAGTGGTGGTTTAGAGAGGAGCCATGCTTGGGAGAAGGAATTGTTCAGGGAGAGAGACCACTCTTGGCTGGCAGTGATGCCTCAGGGAGTGAGATGGAGCTTGGCTGGGCTGCACCCCTGCCCAGGTCTCTGCAAGCACTGCCCCATTGCAGCTTCTTTCAGCTCACTAAGAGCTCCAGCATGCCATGGTGGTTTGGTACCCAAAGATGGAGCAGCAGCATCCTCACAGCAAAGACAGGGAAGCAGCATGGGGTCTGGCTGCTGTGGCCGAGCCCACCACCCACTGCACACGATGGCAGGGAGATGTGGTGATGGGTACCCAGGTACAGGGCCATGCTCAGCCCTTGGCACAATGCGGGATGGACGATGCAGCCGGGAGGTTGCGTAAGGCGCCTGGGTGTAGCTCAGTCTGTACCTCGTGGTGCCAGGAAATGGTGAGTGGCATGTTTCCTGTTTGCGAGCTGGTGGTTAAGGTTTCTGCTTATGAGTTGTGTCATGCTGAATTTGGATGGAAATTGGGATTCGGTTACAAACGCATACAAACAACCTCTTAAAATCTTTTTTTATTCTTATTTCTTTGGAGTACAGTACCTTTTTCAGCAGCACTCGGTGCATGGCGGGGGGGGGAGTTTGCCAGCACATCCTTTGCATTAACTCCTGATTTCAGATTCATCAGGTTTATTTAAAGGCTGCAATTATAGTTATAATGACAATCACTAAAGAGGAGAAGACAACCTTGCCAATGGGGAGTCACACAGGACCTCCCCTCCATGCCTTTCCTGCAGGGCTCCTCAAACCGGGACCAGTGCAGGGCAATGTGTGGGGTGCATGAAGTATCAGTGATGCTTCAGCTGAGCTTTCCCCGTGCACAGGAGGACTAACCCCTCTCTCTTGTTCCCCAGGAAGCTGCACAGTGGGATGAAGACGTACGGATGTGAGCTGTGCGGAAAGCGCTTCCTCGACAGCTTGCGGCTGCGAATGCACTTACTGGCTCACTCAGGTGGGTCGGGATGGGGCACACGGGTGGGATGGAGGATGGAGGGTGGGATGCTCTCTGTGCTGAGGTGCTGTGCCTGCCGGGCTCACACATCCCATCAGCAGGAGAAGCACGTGGCACCGGCTGTGCCCTTCCCAGGGCAGCACATTGCAGCCTTGGCCTCCAGTGCCCACTAATTTGATGGGTTTAATTTTTCTTTATTGGAATTTGTTTTCAATTCCTTAATTGGGGGAATATTTTCCGGGCTGAGCAGCTCAGAATAACAAACTGTGCACGCAGGCAGCTGTGTGTTGTGTTGGTCCAGCCCCACTTGTTCCGTGAGCATCACCTCCGTGCTGGATCCCATGCGCATCCCAGCGCCGTGCTCCCTGCAGACAGGCGCCCACCGCACTTCCATTAGCAGAACTGCTGTGGAATTAGGCATTCTCTGCCTAATGAATGTAACCAGCAGGTTCACATGATGCAGGCCCTTTAATTAAATAGATAGGGAACGGCTAGAGCACTGTGCTGGTGGGAAGACTTGTGCTTGGCAAGTCAGTGGAGGCCAATGTTTGGGTACATGGGCCCTTGTACAGCAGGGGGTTGAGGTGAAAAAGTGCAGGTGGCCACAGGACCCTCTGCTCGAATGTAGGTGGGAGCCCTTGTCCCACTCCTTCAAGGGCAAATCATTGGGGTACAAGTACTGAAGCCAAAGCTGTGCTTGCAGTGGGCTTTGCAAGGAAACTGGATTGTATTTTACATTTTTAATAGATTTTTGCCTCTTTTTTCCCCTAGTTTGGTGTCCCTTTTTCCCCCACTGCCCTTTGTCTGTGCTGAGGGGCACAGAGCAGAGATATACCCCACCCACACCAAAAGGAGCAGCATGAGGCCCCCTTCCCTCCCCATGTCCCTTCTGACTAGGGGTTGCCTTCTGGTTTTCATGGCGGTGGAGCTGCCCTGACCCCATATCCACCCCAACACTTTTTGGGATGCACACCAGCTCCTTGGGGGGGCTGCAGGCAGCACCAGGCTACTGGGGCTCGTTCCTGAGATGCTGGTCCCACCCCCAAGTGCTGGTACCCGAGATGCTGGTTCCCCCCCTGCAGACTGGGGTGTGGGATGCTGGTCCCTTCACTGCAGGTCCCCAGGATGCTGTCCCCTCCATTGCAGGTCCCCAGGATGCTGTCCCCTCCACTGCAGGTCCCCAGGATGCTGTCCCCTCCACTGCAGGTCCCCATGATGCTGTCCCCTCCATTGCAGGTCCCCATGATGCTGTCCCCCCCATTGCAGGTCCCCATGATGCTGTCCCCCCCATTGCAGGTCCCCATGATGCTGTCCCCCCCATTGCAGGTCCCCAGGATGCTGTCCCCCCATTGCAGGTCCCCAGGATGCTGTCCCCTCCATTGCAGGTCCCCAGTATGCTGTCCCCTCCATTGCAGGTCCCCATGATGCTGTCCCCCCCGTCGCTGGCTCGCACAGCCCATGTTTGTTATGGTGCCGTTGGCTCGCTGCCGTGCTGGCGGGCGGCCAGCTTTGTGGGTACAGTATGTACAGTGAGCATGGAGCCAAGCGCCGCAGCCTTCACCGGGGCTCTCGTTGTTATGATTCCTGCCGGTCCGGGGGGGGGAGGGCTCGAGAGCGGCCGCAGCGGATTCCAGTGCTGTTATTTATTAAAGCAGGAGACCTTTGCACCTCTCCCCTCCGCCAGCACAGGATGAAGTGGGGTTGTGTAGGAGCAGAGGCACATGGGCTCTGAGGGGTTTAACTGGGAGGTCACCCCATGGTGATGGCCAGTGCCCCCCTTTAGCAACCCCCTGTGCCAAAGGCAGCAAATGCTGTGTTAGGAGAGGTTGGCAAGTGTTTATGGGAGAAACTGATGGTAAAGGAGCATTTAAATCGGGGACTAGCCCTTGGGGCTGTGGTTCCCCTGCAGTGCAGTGGGTGCTTGGTGGTGTTATCACTGTGGCCTTGCAGGTGCGAGGTAAATACTCAGCTGAATGTTTATACTCCAGTAGGAAGCATAAACAGAAAGCCTTTAATGCCAGTAAAGCCTTTCCCTGCCTGCTGCCCGGCGCCTGCAGCTCTAGCTCCCACACTTGTAAAGGCAATGTTGAGGTGCCCCTCTCCCTGGAAGGTGGAGAACCCAGCCCCGTGGTGGTGTAGTTGAGATGTGCCTTAGATTTGACCCAGGGAGGCTGGTCCCAGTGCCACCACTCACTTCTCTGAAGCAGATGCTCAGTGGGTGCACTTGCTGCCTTCCAGGGGTGCTGGTCACCACCCAACCTGTGCTGAGCTGGGTTTACTCCTCAGGACAGGGAGGGAGGAAGGCAGGTTTCTGCCTTGCCCCTCTTTGCTTTGCCTCTCATCCATCAGATGCATCTGCCATGGAGATGGCTGCCATGGCATCCCTATGAACAGGGGCAAGCACCAGCAGCGCACAGGGATGCAGGTGGGCAGTGTGCAGGCAGCACACCTGCAGCCCCCTGTCCATACAACCAAGGGGTTCCCTCTGCACCCAAATGTGCTCAGTTCATCCCATTCCCTTAGGAAGGGCTATAGGAGAGCGCTGCGGTCGGGGTGTGGGGCTCACCCCATCATCACCCCTCTCCCCATGTTCCAGTGGGGTGATGGCAGCTCAGGCCCCTCGCCCTGGCCGGCGGTGGCTGTGGGGCAGGCGTCCCCCCCGCCGCGGCTGGCCGGCATCCCGTGCTCGGTCCCGGGTGATGTCAGCGGCCTGCCGGCAGGTCTGGATGTTCTGCCAGCGTTCCCCGTTTATGATCATCCGCAGATGTGCATCCAAGAACACACTGTACCCACAGCAGAAATTAATGCAGGCTTGAGTGCCGGCCAAGGCGCACACGGGGGAGAGGAGGAAAGAAAACAAAAACTGTTTAATGCTGTTTATAAATTATACACTGCCTGATGAAAAATACATTTCTCTCCCCCCTCCCCCCCTCCCTCCCCATCCTCTGCCTCGAGAGCCGGAGCTGAGACCAGAAGAATATGGTTTGCTTTTGAGCTCCTGTTTTGGCTGGGTTCCACTGGCTCGCAGCCAGTGCTGTGCTCCCCCCGCAGCCCTTACCTGATGAAACACATCGATTCTTCACCCGCTCCCCCCTCTCGGCTGCCCCTTGTTACCAATGGGTTTGGTGTGAGCCCAAACCCCTCACATCACTTTGCTCCCCATACCAACCCCCCCCCCGGGGGCATCTCTGCCTTGTTACCAGTAAACGTACGTGGCCATCGCTGCCATTTCTGATGGGTGGGGGAAACTTCCCAAACTTCCCTCGAGGTCATGGTGCCAGAGCCCCCCTCTCCTTGGGTACATGGGGGTGAGAGCCCCATCCCTGCCCACCCCTGCGCATCCCTCCCTGCGCCCTCGCCAGCCATTTATGCGGCTTTTGTGGTGTGGTTTTTTCCCTTTAATACCACTAATGTTTATCATTTGCCCAACAGGCTTGACAGATTTTGTTTCCTGTCGAGCGTGCGGCTGCGGAGCCCCCCCCCCCCCGTTGCCAAGGAGCCGCCTCCCGCACCGTCACGGGCTGATTTGGTATTCCATGCGGCGCCCAGCCACATTTCTGTATGCAAGACAAAGTGTTTTGATGGAGGACGATTGCAGGAGTGTCTGGAGGCTGTTTGGAGTTTTATGGGCTGTGCAGTACGCGCCGTGCTCACCGCGCGGGGCTGACAGGCCTTTGGAGGGGGTTTGTCATCTTTTACCCACCGAGAGGAGGGAGCAGAGGGGGGAATGATGCAGGAACCGGCCCCTTATGGCTCCTCGGCTCAAGATCAGGATGCTTTATCTGTACATGGCAATGCCTCCTGCTCCACCCGTCACTATGTGGCATGGGGTTGGTGGGGCCGGCTGGCTAAGGTTTGGTGGTGATGTTGCTGGTGGTCCCCTGTCGTTCACCCCAAGCCCCCACCCCATCATTCCAGGTGCTTTCCCAAGCCTTGCTGATGCATGAGATGGTGCTTGGAACATCCTTTCTGTCAGAGCTTCCTGTGGTCCATGTACACTCAGGTGATGCTCGTGGTGCTTGGCCAGGAGAACCAGCAAGACCCTCAGGTCCCTCCCTGAAGCGGGGGAGGAAGGCATGGGGTGATGGTGAAGCAATGGCACACCTGGGCTTATCCTATCTGCTGGCTTAGCTGGGCATCAGGCTCGGCTCTGGAGTCCCTCGGACCTCCTGAAGCCTGTGCCTGGCTCCTTTTCCTGTATCCACTTATTGCCTTTTGATAGCACTCTGTGAGAAGAGGTGAAGCTCTTTGCCTCCTAAACCCAAGCCTGCTCCAGAGCTCCATCCTTTGCTGGCCCTTCCTGGGTTCCTCCGGTAGGTTTTTTTGGTGCAGAGATTTTCACGGCTGTTTCTTGCATTCGAGTGAAACAGGAGAGAAGGGAAATGATAATAATAATAATAACAGCAATAATAAAAATCAAAAAGCAGCTTGATGTGGGCAAAAGAAGAAAACAAGAGAATGGGGGTAGAGAACAGGCTAAATTTAAAATTGTAATTGGCTGACTTCCACAGGCTTGCGGGTGTTTTAATGACTCATAATAACTTCATTTAAAACCAGCTGAGCAGAAAATAGATTGGAGAGGAGCCTCAGGCCATTATGGATTTGTGTTTTTTGAGGAGCGCTGTTTTGGGCAGGCAGGAAGGCGCTGGCGGAGGGCTCGGCTGTGCCGTGCCCGGGTTGGGGGTCTGCCCGGCAGAGATTGCACACGCACCGGGCACAGCGCTGCTGCTTCCCCCCTTTTCTTGCCTTTCGCTGATTAAAAATAGCCGCCTTGAGGTATTATTTTAGCAACGCTGTGGTTTGGTGCTTTTTTCTTTGCACTTTTGATGTGGTAAATGGAACATAAATAAAATTGTTTTTGAAATGACTGAATTAATTGGGTAGTAAAGCGACGACAGCGCATAAATTTACTGGGCGATTTTTTTTAATCCATATTTCCCCACCACCTTCTCGCCAATTGCAGCCTGTTAATAACATATGATCCCAAATTTTTGTCAGTCCCCAAAAGGATTGACAAAAGGAAGGAGGGGAATAGGTGTTGTATAGTGCCGGTGTGCTGCAAGCGCGGTGGGGAAGGGCTGGGTCCTCCCCCACCACGCTCCTTACCTATTTCCTATCTTCCTCCCATTTTACCCATCCTCTTCCTCCAAAGGATGCTTCCTGCGACTCGTTTTCCTTTTCCCTTGTGTTCTCCTTGGATGCAGTTTGTATTGTGCCTCTCCCTGCAGCCCCTTGGCTTCCAGCCCCATGGAAGTTGATCTCGTGGCCAGGGATGGGGGCATGGGTGGATTGAGTTGGGAAGGGGCAGGAGGCGTTGGCTGTGCCTGGCCCCTCTGCTGTGCTCCTTGGCAGGGAGAGGGCTGGGAAACCATGGCCATTGAGAGGCTGCAGCCCCCCAGTTAGGGGCCAGGCAGCAGCAAGGGCAGGCGGGTGAAGCAGTGGTGTTTGTAGCCGTTTTGGGGATGTTTTACTACTTCCTACCATCCAAAGTGCTAAAACTGGAGAGCCTGTTTCTGGTCCCCAATAAAGTAATAAAAGTGAATGGGTGTTGGGAGGAACTGTTGGGATGATAGCGGCTAAAATTGGAGGAGCTCTGATCTCAGATCCAGCTCAGCCCGGATAGAGGGGAGGGGGCTGCAGATGGTCCCCAGCTCAGCTCATGGGGATGCCCTTTGGGTGCTCATCTTGTTTCTGAATGCTGCCTGAAGCCCTAGTGCGGCTCCTTTGCCTTTCTTGTGGGGTCTGTTAACTCAGGCCAGGGCTGCCCCTCGGAACCTCTGTGCCGGGGGCACCATGGGCCTGGGGGGGAGCACGAGGGGTGGTGATGACTCTGCACACACGGCTCCATGCAGTGCAGCCACCTCTATGAGGCACAAGCTATAAACTTTCTTGCACGGGTATAAATGTACACGGGGGGGGCCGGTGCCAACCGCGAGGCTCGCGCCGGAGCGCGGCCGATCCTTGGCAGCACGCGGAGTCCCGTTCTGTCCCGTCAGGAAGATCATCCCCATATATCTGTGTGGTGTAGGCGACACGAGGCGCTCGCTAAAAATACCCTCCCTGAACGTGTGCTTACATTCAGAGGGGTAATGGCTTCGATGGGTGTCGTTTGAAGCGCAGGGGGGGCAGAAAGCCGTGACAGGGGCTGTGGATGTGCTGCTTTCCAACATGTCCTGCTCCCTTTAATAACAAACATCGAGCCGCGGTGGTTTCTTTCTGAGCCCTGTTATAATAAGCTCAGATGTTGGATGACATTTTTCCCGGTGACTCACATAGTAAAATTAACCTTGAACTATTTACATATTCAATCGCCGCCCTCCCTCGTCCTGCGCTCCCCCCGCTCCTGAGCGTGTGTACATTACAGGAATCCTGGCTCCGGATCAGGGTTTGTTTTGCTGATGAGAAAAAAAAGAGAGAGAGAAAAAGATTCCAGGGCCTGGAGTACACATCCACTTGAGGGAAGGAACACTCAGTCCTGGCCTTTGGAAATTGGCAGGCAGCGCACTGTTCCCGCGCTGATAAGAGGTACTGTAAATAAAACTGTACGGCAGCGCCTGCTGTAAAATGCCCCGCGTCTGTACTCATTGTTCTGACAGCTCCGGCTTTTTTTGGGTCCGCTGTTTTGGTACACACTGTGCTTCCTTACGTAAGCCAGCGCGCCCGGCTCCTCCCAACGCTCGCCCTGTTTATTTTCGCCTTGCCAGGAATTTTTCCTGTCTCCCCCTCTTCTCCTTCCCCACCCCCCCCACGGACAGATGCTGGCTGCCTTCCCCTTCCCTTGCTGTGGCCTCCCACTGCCCCTCCGGTTGTGTGGCTTGGGGGGCACCAGTACATGTGTCCTCCCCCTGCACCCTATGTAGAAGTGGGGGGGAAGCAGCAAACCCCACGTTCAGCCAGACCCCCATGGGCAGGCACAGGACCCCCCCCACACCATGTGGGTCAGGCAGGGGGATGCACTGCCCGCAAGGACCTGTTGCTGTGCAGCATCCTCGTGGATCTCGCTTTGCCGTGGTGGGGCTGGGAGCATGGAGTGGCGATGGAGAGTCATTGCCTTGGCAACTGCTGGCTGCGCATCGCCTGTGCTGCGGGGGGGCAGCCCACGGCCGCAGCCCCATCTATCCCCAGCCCCTTGCTGTCCCGGGAGGTCTCGGTTCCCTTTGTGGCCATGCTCCTCTCTCTGCCGTGGGTGAAGAGAGGAGCACACAGGCAGCACCCACATCCCTACATCATCCCACATCCCCGAGAGCATCCCCTGGTCCCGCAGCACAGGGAGGAGCTGCCCCACCGTCCTCCCCATAGTGCCCCACAGCCCTTTTTGTTGTGCTCGTCCCCTCTTGATGGGCCATGTGGCCCATGCACACCCGGGTTGTTTTGAATGCAAACTTGACATCACGGCGAGGGCGGCGGAGAACAACATATGCACAGTAAACAGGCAGACTGTCATATTGATTAACAGATGAGACCTCTATTATCGATCAGCACTTGGCGAGAAAATTTATCACTTTTAATTTCACCGCTGCCAAATATTTCTGCCTGCGAGCCAGCCGTTACTGAGACAATTTAAAGGCGAAGGAATTCTCTTTCTAATGCATCTCATGATACCTCCCTCTCTCCCTGTCGCCTTTACTGCGCACCCTTGTCCAAACCCTACCCCAACAGGGGTGGAAGGGGATGGGAGGTGCTGCCTGGACCCCTGGAAATGGATGGCATGGCATGCTGTGGAGCAGCACCCCCACCTCAGAGGCTGCTCTGTCACACTCAGCTCCTCACAGCAGATGAATCAAACCCTGAAATCTAAGGAGCGGGCCCATGGCTTTGTCCCACAGTGATGCTTCAGCTGTGGTGTGTATCATTAATCTGTTTGTATCTGGAAGTTACTTACCTGCTGCTGGGCATCCTGTTCTTCCTCGCCTGAACCAGCAGCACATGTTGATAGAGATTTGCTAACAACTCCCCCAGTACCACACCTCTCTCTGACAGTCAAAGGTGCTTCCAAGCTCAATCACACCATTCCAGCCACGTCTCTGGCCAGATGCATCCTCGAGTACCACCCCCTGGTACCAGCAATGGTGACTGCAATGGGAAGGGGCAGGAAACCAGTTGTGATTGAATGGGTTACAATGTTAGTGGAACACATTGGTGTTTAATGATTTTAAAAGGATAATAATGTTAATAGTTAAGCACAGCACTGCTTTCAGTGGCTGTGCAAGGGATATAAGATGTGAGGCCTCTCCACAGCTGTAGTGGTGTCACTGGCTGCAGCCACGTCCCTCCAGTAACCCCTCTCCCCTTTCTCTCCCCAGCGGGTGCCAAAGCCCTGGTCTGCGATCAGTGTGGTGCCCAGTTCTCAAAGGAAGATGCCCTGGAGACGCACAGGCAGACGCACACAGGTACGTGGCCCTCCCTTTCCATCCTTTGCTTAGGAGCAAGTTTAATGTCTAGGTTGCCTTTGGAACCCTTTGCCCAAAGTGGAGCTCAACCCTTTGCAGTTCCCACCTCTGACCTGCCCAGCTCCATTCCGTGCCTTCCATTTGGTTAAGGTAAGTCAGCTGCGTTCTCTGCTGAGCTCTCAGTTGGAAGTGGGTTTGTACTTTCATTGAAATCCATGTGTGGCATTTGTCAGGGAAACCTTTAGGCTTGGATGTTTGCTGCTGACTGGGTTTGGTCTGGTCTTGCTGAGCTCATGCTGGTGCTGTTGTTGGCAGGCAGAGCACAACCCATCTCTGGGGTTGAACTGAGCATCATTGCACCACACAATGGTCCCCCTAGGGTTTTTAAGGCACAAGCACCAAAATTCCACCAGCGTGTGGCCACTGCACGGGTTTAAGAGAAATTTCCCAAAGGATAAATACCCTTGTCAGGACTGTTTGGCTGCTTGAGAGTCTATGAGTGATGAGTTACAAATGATTTGTAAATCCCAGCCTGTGCCCATAGGTCTGTTGCTGTTTTCCAGAGCGTTATTAGGAACAAATGTGTTGCATCTGGAGAGGTTTTGAGGTGCTGCCATGAGGTGTCTGTTGTGAACATGGCTGCAAGGGTGTGCTGGGTGATTGGGCTGGGCAGTGGGTGTGCAACCACTTGTAGGACCCAAGGACTGGGGTTTGGGGAGGGCTGGACCCTGCTGTGCACAGGAAAGCTCTTTGTCCTGTGCCCCCAGCTCTTCTTCCACTTAAACACAGGTTTGAGGCACTGGTTTGAGCAGCACCATTGTGTTTATTGCTCAGCATTAATGCATGCACGTGGGAAATGGTGTTGCAGCAAACGCAAGGTAGTTTGTTGCCTCCACGAGCAAAACCCTGTCCCTTTCCAAATGGCTCTTGACAGTTGGCTTCTGCCACGTTCCTCCTATTGCGCTTCCCAGCCCTTCACCATCACAGAGCACAAGGAGTTCTTTATGCACCGCCTTGCCCTGGATGGGTTTGCTGTGGGGCACAGCAGAGTTTGGGGCCCGGGGGGTCCCAGGTGGAGCCAGTTCAACCTCTCGGAGCAGGACAAAGCGCCCGCTGCTCCTCGGGCTATATCAGGAGCTGTTTAGCTGAGCACAGGCTCGGCTTTCAGCACCGAACACCCTGACAAATGCCACTGGCAGCGGTGGTTTGGCCGCTGGGCTGGCACAGGGAGCCCGGCCGGGGGCTGAGGACCGAGCAGCGATGCAAAATGCTGCGTCAATGGGTGGGAATAGCTCCGGCTGTCATCCGATCTGGGAGCGGCACTGGCCCGGCACCAGTTCATAAATTGTAAAGTAATTGCTCTCCTTATTATCCCGTGTCATGCGGCTGGAGGCCGGCTCTGCGGCTCAGGGGCTTTTGAAGAGCCGTGTGTGCTGTAGGGTGAGGAGGAGGAAACGGCTTGTGATGGGGCAGTGAACAGAACAGGCTGAGTCTGCTCAGGGATCAGTGGCCAAGCCCAGGAAGGGACTTACAGGCAGCCCAGCACACAGCTCCCCAGTCCCGTGTACTTCCCAGACCTGTTGAGCATCCCAGGTGTGAGCCCGGCTGTTGAACAGCTCTTGAACAGTGACAGCACCCAAAAGCATCCCTCAGATGCGGAGCAGCCACGTGGCTTTGCTACCAACCTTGGCACTCCTGCAGAGATTAAAGCCCCTTCGGTTGCTGGAACTTGGGGCTAGAGCATCCCAAAGCTCAAAGGGTGATGGGGAAGTGGAGCACAGGGGACACGGTGACCCCAGAGGAGCTGGTTTGTCATCACTGCCTCCAGCTGGAAGCACAGCAGCTCAGCTCAGTTATGTGGCAGAGCAGGGCTGGGTGGCCAGGGCAGCTGGAATGAATCGCTTCCTCTCCTCGGGTGGCAAGCAGAGGGCCCTGCCCTGGCACAGAAAGCATTCCTCCCCTGCCACTGCTATAATTAACCCTGTTCCCAAATAACAGCATCTGCCAGAACGGGTGTTTTTTGGGTGTCCTCCCTTTGCCCTTAGCAGCAGGATCGTTGGCAAAAGACCTTCCAGCCTTCCAGGGGAAATATTAGCCCTTTTTGCTAGAGATACAGACAGATTCCCTCAAAGAACTGAGTGAGGTGGATCTGGTACAGGCTGCCTGAATGAACACATGTGGCTCAGGCACATGGTGCTTAGGGAGGATGCAGCACTGGTTGCTGCCAAGCTTTTCTGCAAGGAGTGGACACATTGAAGGGTTCTTGGGGTCTCTTGTCAGCAGTGGGGCTGTCTCTCAGGTGAGCAGTCAGGAAGGTGACCCAGAACCCCCTTTATTACACTTACCTTTTCCTACCTCCCATATTGCTCCTCTGAACGATAGTGCAAGATGTGAAGGCAGGCTGTTGTACATGTGCTGCATCAACCACCACCCATCTCTCCCAGCAGAAAACCTCCGCCCTGCTTTCTGAGACACAGTAAAAGCAATAAGAACAAACAAACGAAGGGTTTCTGTGTGCAATCCCTGTTCCAGCCCCATCGGCTCAGGGCTGAGACACCCTCTCCGGGCATTCACTGTCCTTGGCCCCCGTCCCATGGCAATAGGAAAAGCAGCAACTGTTTTGGCTCATCCTCCGGCAGCACGCACTCGGTGCCATGCTGTGGAGGGGAGCGTGGAAAATTCCTTACCCTTCTCCTAAAATGTAGAGGAAAACCAGAAATGCACTGGGAAGGCAGCCTGAGAACCCCCGGCCAGTACTGCAGGGATGCTCACAGGCCTGTGATGGTGTTAATGGGTTTGGGCTCAATGCTGGGCTTTATAAATATCAGAGGTGACTTGTCTGGAGTCTCCTCCCGTGTGCCAAGGCAGTCAATGTGTGCATGGGGCAGTCAGTCTGCCACTGCTCTGCTCCCGACCCCCTGCACGTGGGCATGCTCGACACCAGTACCAAGTGCTTGTTCTTCAGTGTGTACTTGGCTCTTTGACTTGTGGGGTCAGCAGAGCATGTGCAGGAGCCGTCAGCATGCCCTGCCCGCATCCCCTGCCCAGCGATGCCGGCACCAGGACGCAGGCATCAGAGAAGAGTTAATAGAACCAACGTGTAACTGAAAATTGAAAAGCTATAAATCTTTCCCCCTTTCCCCCCTCCTTGTTTTTTTTGTTGCTGGGATGTTGGTAGCGTTTTGATTTAATAGTTGGCCAAACACAAGGGTCTATTTTATTCAGAGTTTACAGGCCTCAGGGCTGTTATTCCTCCAAATTTAATAGCATTGAAATTGCAGGGTTGGCGATAATTTGCCTATCACTTTCTGCTCTCCCATTGATGTTTATTGTCAGCGGGATGGAATCTCAATCCGATTCACTTAGATAACATGTCTGTTAAACATTTAGATAATTGTGCCATCATTAACTTGTCACATTATTTCAGAGATTCAAAACAGTCGTGTGGTAGAAGCAGAGGTACAAAGGGAGAAAAACCCAGCTCACAAGAGCAAGAACCTGGGTGAGGAAGTGGTGGTGCCGGTGGCATGCACTGCATGGGGTTCTGTGGAAAGCCTTAGGAAGCTCAGCTTTCCTCTCTGTCTTGACAGGGCTTTAACCACTTTTTTGGCCCCAAAGAGATTTCTGCTCCTGTTCTGGATGCACACTGAGGTGCTGCACTGATTGATTTTCATTATTCTCTTTTTTAATACCAGAGCACTTAGTGTCTTCCACCCTGTTGTGGTCTTGGGTTTGCAAGGGGGATGCTTGGGAATGCGGAGGAGATGGAGGGGGTATCATGCTTGAGCTGCGCTGTCGCACAGGGCAAATTAATATGTAGTCCAATCTGTTACATATTTCCTTTATGTCCTCTCTTTTGCTTCACTTTCTCTATCTCCTAGTGGTACCCACCTAAAAACACCAGTGATGCGATTGATGTACATTACACTGTTTTTCTCAGTGTTGAAAATTAAGGATTTTGAGCCACTGGTGCGTGACATGGAAGTTGGGTGACACGAGCCATAGATTATGTTGAAGCATAAATTCTGCTTGCCTTAAGCTCAGCATGGCACCGCAAGCCATGGGATCTGCCACGATGCTTCTCTGCCTCTGGTGGCACCCACAGCCGTCTGCAGTGTCCCTGCTCCAGGCAACCTGGGTTTGGGATATGCGGTTCCTGTCTCTTCACATCCCCTCCCATGGCTCCATCGGAGCAGTGCCCAACTGTGGGCAGCCAGGGCACTTCCTTGCTGAAATGAACCCAGTGTCCTCCCAGGCTGCCTGTGACTTTCTATTACTGTTTGACGGGACTCGGGGGAGTTTCTGCAGTGCAGCTCAATGGGGCTTCTGGGGGAAATACACAGGATAGCGCTTTTCTCCATAGCCAGTGCTAATGCACTGTAGTATTAAGTACGCTTAGAGGTAATTATCCCTCCCATGCTCTGCTCTGTTCCGTGGTCCCGGCTGGGGGAGGGAGCATAAGCACAGGCAGTGCTGCACGGTGATGCCTGGACCATGCTTTGTGGGTTGTCTGTTGGATGTGAGTGTAGATTTTACATGATCAGGAATGGAAGTGCTCCAAAGCCCCTGTGCACTCCCCCAGTGTGCTGATGTCCCTTAACACATCTGCAGGAGGCTGCAAGCAGCAGGCACAGGGCTGAGATGAGATCTGGTTTTGGTGCAAGGATCACAGTTCCTATAGATGATGCTGAGTGCCTGTGATGCACTGGAGTGGAGAAAATTTGTGCTGGTTCAAACTGTGGCTCCTGAGCTTAGGAAACAAATCTGGTTCACTGCTGCGCATGGAGGGTGCCAAGACTTGGTTCCAGGCACCTCTGAACACCGGCAGTGTCCGGGGGGAGTCCTTGGCCAAGCTGGGAAAACTGGATTTGGGGAGCAGCTACCAGAGGCACCTCTGCAGGTTTGTGGTTGTGCCCATTGGAAGCCTCCATCACTCAGGAGCATAACTGATGGTCCCAGCAGCAGTGCCACCTCCATGCGTGCCTCTGGCCCCGGCTTCTGCAGGGTCTCAGGGTGGTGGGTGCTGGGGGTGCAGCACAGAGCCCCTTTGTCTGACAGTAATGTCCTGTGACAGTGCTTGAAATCCGAGTCCTCGTGTGCATTCCTGACACTGGGAATCTCCCTGCCTCCCGAAGCACGGCTGCAGTGATTCCCCACGCTGCAAGGTGGGCTCACGGGGAAGCACGGTGAGGTCGGGCTTCATGCGGGTTTGCCAACACCAAGCAGGGAGATGGGAACGTGGCAGAGCCGTGGCACAAGAGGTGGCCAATGGCCAGGCTGTAATTTTCCTGTGCAAATACTATTTAGAGCGCGATGAGAAAAGCCCTTTCGCTAAGCTACGGAGAAATCTTTCTTGTCCTTTAATTCTAGATGAAGGGGATTAGTGTGAACATATTTAACCTCTGACCCACGGACAAAAGCATTATCAAATTTAGTTGCCGAGTGGTTCCCATTTAACTGGACCAGGGCAGTATCTCAGCATTTTCTTTTCCCCTTCCCTCCCTTGAAAGCTTGAGCGTCCATTGTTGTCCCTGAAGCACAGGGGGATGTGGCTGCCCTCCTTTGCTCACATTTGGGAGGCTGGTCAGAGACCCTGTAAGGGAAACCAGCCTTGTACAGTCACTGCTAGAGCCATAAAGGCTTCAGATAGCAAGAGAGCCCCTAGACAAGCAAAGCTTTCTGTAGATGGAGCTGACTTCTCCTTGGTTCCCTTTGGTGCTGGCCACATGCCAGGCTTGGAGGACCTTGGCCATCCCTCTGGAGCACAGAGCGACACCTCTCAGACCCCTTTGCTCCTCATTTTGCTCTGGAGAGGGAAGGAAACCACACTCTGGCCATCGCGGTCCAGGGTGAGCCAAAGGATGCTCATGGGGCTCTATAGAATAGGGCTAAGCGCGGGCGAGGAGGCGGCCGGGGTCTCCTGGTCCGGCACAGGAATGCCGAGAGGGGCCTCCCATCAGGAGCCGGTGTCCGTTTACAGTGCATCTCTCATAAACCCGGCGGCGGGGGCGAGGGCAGGGGGACCGGCCCTCCTGGTATGTGATTGATTATCTGGTATTTATGCCATTGAGGACTTTTCAGCGGCTCGGGGTCAGGAGGTCATCTCATGTGTCTTGCTGCAAATCCGCTTCCTTTTGTACAGTGCGGGCTGGGTGAGCAGACACACAAAAACAGCTTTTTCTTTTCCTTGGGAAAAAGGGGAGGGGGGCGGGCTGGTGTCAATGAATTTTTTTTTCAGCCTTTCCTGAATAGTGTCCTTTTTAATTCCAAAGAACTTTTAATTAAAAGTAGCAGGAAAGTTCATCTCGACAAGGTTTAACTTTACCTTAGCGGTTACTTTTGTCCCCCAGGATCTGCGTCTCCCCGCTTTACACAAAACCCCCCAGAAACGGGGCAGAGGCTGCTCCCGGGGCCGTTTCACAGCTCCCCGGGTTTACCGAGAGGCCTTTTCATCTTTTCTCTCTCTTTTTTGTAATGATGGGGGTGCAGCAGCACAAGCAGATGCTGCGAATCTCAGCTTTGTGCCTCACGGCAGCAGAAAGGGTCATTTCATCAGTTGCGATGTGAACCAGGCTCCACGGGGATGGAGGATGCCAGAGTGGTGCCAGCCTGGCTGGGAGAGATCCACGAGTGGCACGGGTGGGTGATGGGCAGGATGGTGGTACTGGTGATGGTGATGATGATGGTGACGGTGGTCTCCCATGGGGTGGGATGCTAACAGTGCACCACAGAGGGCAGGGTGTAATGCCACTGACCAGGGACAGCATCTGCTGGCCCCTAAAACCCTCCTGGCATGTGCCCATCGTGATGTGCCCCCTGGCAAACAGTCATGGTGGGGAATCTTTAGCCAAAAAGACCTGGAGGGTGCTCCTGGTGGTCCAGAAATGCTGGGTGAGGGCTTGGTCTCCTCACCAAAGCTCTTTGTTTAAAGATGAAGCTGTTTCTAATGCATCAGTTTAACTCTGCTTCAGAAAGCAATGGGGAAAATACACTGGGTTTTCTACAGAAAGTCAGATTGTTTTTTCAGCTGGTTTCACTCCGAATTCCTACTGGGAAGAGGAAATCTGGGAAGCCAGCGCAGTGATGACGAGTAAGTGAGTAGATGACAGCTTCCCTTCTGATGTGGTGGACAGAAGCCCTGCTATAGTTTCCCTCCAGCCGCCCCGGTGAGACACTTGTCCTTGGGAAGGGCAAGGATGGTTCTGCAGTGTGTGGCTTCCCTGGGAATGGCAAGTATGGATGTGGCATTGTCCAGCATGGAGAGCAATGGGACAGGCTTAGGGAAAAGCGGCAGTGAGAGATGTTGCACATAGATACCCAGAGTGGGTTACTGTATTGCTGGTGTTACAGGGCTTCCTGTGAGTGGAGCTTGTTGGTACCATAATGCCTGATGGGTCCTGGAAAGGGAAGGGTGTCTCCGTGGGTGCGCTATGTCCTTGGCTATATGTATTTTATATATACATATATCTCAATATATTTTGATAGATGCTACAATGAAGAGTCTTTAGGGACTACAGCTTGGGGAGGAGGGCACACCTCCAGCTTTCAGCAGAGGGCTTTAGGGTTTGTAAATATCTTCAACCAACTGTTTGGCCTAAACCCCCAGAAGCTAGGTTCAAAAGCACAGCGCACTGTAGGTGCGAAGCATCTGCAGTGCATTCTCAGGCTCCCGTGGCGTTGGGAGCTCAGGAAACTCTCGCCTCCCCCAGCTGGGAGGTGGAAGTGCAGTGTAATGGAGCTGGCCCCTAAAACCTTCCTCTGGTTTCCCTTTCTGAGTGTGAGGTTTGTGCAGTGCTTGATTTCATCAGGAAGAAAACCAGCTCATGCTCTGTTAGTGCAGGCCTGGGGAGTGCTGAGCATGCCCCATCCTTCCAGAGGGCAGGATGCTGCTGGATGCTGCTGGATGCTGCAGCAGCTGAAGCACAGAAGCAGCTCTTCCTACATACTGTGAGAAGGGCTTGGGCAAGAGATGCCTTGGGGATGGCCTGTCCCCTGTGCCTGGATCGAAGCTGTCCCCATGGAGCATCCCACACAGGGCAAGGAGCTGCCTGCATCCTTTCCTTTGCAGGCAGCGTTCTGTGTGTGAGCTCCACATCCCACCCCATAGACAGGGGACATGCCACAGTCCTCCTTAGCAGCTGAATCCCCCATCCCAAATGTATCCCTCGATTAAGGCTCGTTTGGAGCCGCGGGCTGCCTGGCAGTGCTTTGCCCAGCGCGGGTCCAGCTGCTGCCGTGATTGACGCAAAGCCAGTCTATAAATAAAGTCTTTCTCTCCTCTCATAAAGACTTCGCGGTTTAGTTTGCTTTCAAGGTCAAGATCAGACCTTTCTAAATAAACACATATCAAAGGATCATTAGTGGAGCAGCTCTGTTAAATTGAGATATTAACTTCTGTCAGCCGCGCGTTTCCTTTTTGTTCTGTAACTCACGACTGCGGCGGGTTTTTATTATTTTGGCCCTAGGCGGTAGCATCTGGCTTCTGTAGAGACTGTAAAAATTAAAAAGCAACACAAATCATTGCGAGAGAAAAGCAGTAAATTCAATGATAAGAATTTCAAATTAAAATGTTTCGGCGCTTTTATATTCCGCGAAACATGAAACGAATGAGTTGTGTGCCTGTTGCCATAAAGCCGCCGCCGCTAATAGTCGCTGGGCTCTTTCCTCCCCGCTCGCTCTGCCTCGTAATCGTTCTTGCCTGAGCAGTCGCAGAACGATGCAATGGAGGAAGGTGATGGGGATGATGATGATGATAGTGATGGTGATGGAGATTGTGGTGATGGGGATAGGGGCAAGGTGCCACCAATGGGATCAGGGGAGAAAACGACCCCCTGAAAGGGAGGTGAGAATGGGATGCTCCCATCCCACTGCGCTCAAAGGGAGAGGTTGAGCAGGGAGGGAGTGATAATGCAATGGCCACTGGGGTGTGGGACCACATTGTCCCTCAGGCCCAGGTGGTCCCTGGAATAAAGTACCCCGGTTGGCACAAGCTACCCATGCCAGAGATGCTCCTGGGATTGCTGCAGGTGCCTGTGCTTTGAGCATCCTCCACGTGCATCCCAAGCTGGTGATGGGCTGGGTGGGAAGCATCTCGTGCATCACTGAGGGAGCAGAAAAGGAAGCATTTAGGTTTGGGCTTGAGTTTGTTTAGGCATTGGTAAAATAGGGAGTAGGTGCCGGGGGTGGGGGGCATGCCAGGCCCTCCTGTTGCAGCCAGGACAGCCGCATCCAGCCTGGAGGAAAAGCAGCAGCATCCCCAGAGCAGGCAGCACTGGATGCTTTTTAAGAATTAATTTCCTGTAGTCAGCTAAAGTTGGGAAGAAATTTGCCCTTTCTTGGGGTAAATAATAATAATGAAACAAATGCCCCCTTGGGAGAAGTTGCCTTCCATAAAGATGTTAATTAGTGCAGAAGCTGAGCCACAGAGTCCAGAGGCAGCCTTTGAAACCAGGATGATTTGGTGACTGTCGCACAAAACACAAGTCTTGTGTGGTTATCATCTGGTTTCCCTCTTTCCCCCTCGCCCCTTCTACTTAACCGTGAAGGTTGTTGGGCTGTTGGGCTCCAACCAGGCAGCTGGCACATAGTGGGTGCCCCCTCATCACTACAGCAGTGGGGGGTAAAGGGCTGTCTCTGCCATCCTGACATGACACCCTTAGAAACCCATGCATCTGTGTGTGCAGGCACTGCGTATTCCACGGCAGCATCCCAGGAAAGGTTCCTTTGCACTGCCCTGTGGGTTTGCCACCAAAAAATGCTTCTCTTGGTTTCCTAATAATCCTGAAAACAGGCACTGAAACTGGGTTAATCTTCTTGCCCCAAGCAGTGTGCATCCTATGCCTTCCCAGGGCAAAACTCAGTGCTGATGCCATGGGCCAGCATCCTGGGATGCTGGTGATCACTGCTTCTACCTGTCCTTCATCACCCATCCTCCTCCTCCTCTTGGTGCCAGTGGGACATACGCAGCAGCTCCAGAGAGCCCTCCGTGCCTAGCTTTCCCCCAGGCAGGCAGGGAAGGGGGTTACCTGCAGCTCTCCAGCTGCAGTCACTGATAGTTTCTTCCTGCCCTATTGCTGCTTTCCATGCACGGCAGCAGCCTGCAGCCTCCCCTGCAGCTGCACCAGCAGCATCGTCCGGGAGGTGGAGGCTGGTAGGGAGCCCTTGACACTGACAAAAACACATCATATGTCCCTGGAATCTCATCTCAGGCAGCAAACAGCCCTTGGGTCCTGCTCTGCGTGGACAGAATGCTTTGGAGCTCTCTGCCTCAGCCCCAGCGGATATTTTGGTTCACTTCTGTGGCGCGAGCATCACGTAAGAGGTTACATTAAATATGAAGGTGGAAGGAGGAGCAAGTCTTGTCAGAGACATGAATTTGCAGGACATGGCTTGAGGGTTTGGTGGTTTTATGGTGGGTGAAAGGGGCAGTGATGGGCTCTGTTGGCACCCCTGATGCCTGCACCCTCATGCCTGCGGTACCATGGACACCTCCTGATTTGCACCTCTGCAGCCTTTGATTCCAGGTCTCTAATCCTATTGATTATTGCTGCGGTGGATGGACACATCTGCCTCATTTTCGAGTCTCATAGCATGCTCTGAGGAACGACAGGGAAAAGATGGCAGCAGCGAGAGGAGGATGCAGGGAGGAGCACTTGGCTTTGCGCATCCCAACCATGCCTGGAGACCGCCAGAACCGTGCTGGGCTCAGCAGAGGCTGCTCTGGTGGCACCGGTCCCCTTGGTCCCTTCCTTGCCACCGGAGCATTGCCAGGGGTCTGGGGACTGGCAGGGAGCTGGGAGGATGGCGCACGCGTGTGTGCACAAGCACAGGGGAAGAACTTGAAGTCAAATGTCTGAAAGTCAGATCCCTTTTTAGTATGAATTTGCTGTATCTCATTCTGAGCACTAATTCCAATTTAATTGCAAGTGGCCTGAAGCCTCTTCAATAGGAGTAACAAATGGTTTGATTTTGTAAACTTCATCAGACTGCATTTTAAATGCGACACACTAGCCCGGCTCGAATGCCAATGAAGCACTGAAGTAGCTCTCTGTTTACTAATTATCCGTTTTTACTTCAAGCCACGCTGGCTGGCTTGTCTGATTAAATCGGATTTGTGGGATAGAGAACAGCTAGCAGAGTTTTCTCTATAGTAAACGAGATTGAAACTATGGGCCGCCTGGCTGCACACTGTAAATTATATTTCCTTTTAAAGGGGACGTGTCGCCTTTCTCCTGCCGGTGCACCTCCCGCATCCTAAACTGGGCTCCTCGCTGGTGCAGGAGGGAGCCCACCATAACCCGTCACCACACAGGGGTTTGCTGTAATCTCTCCTCCCATAGAGGCAGCGGCCTCGATGCCGTGGTGCCTGCAGCATCCCTGCCATGGCTTGGACAGAGGCAGAAGCTCCTCTGACTGTCGTGTGTTGTGTCTTGCTCATATTTGCATCTCGCAGGTATGTTTGTTTGGGATGAAGCCGCTGGAGGATGGGATGCACACCTCCATCCTTGCAGCTGTAGGGTCCTTCCTCCCTCCAGCGCTCATCCATCCCCTAAAAAACACATTTCAGACCACCTGCTGTTTAAAACTGCCCAGTGAGACGGCCAACTGGCATCCAGACCCAACCTGCTCTGGCTCCTGAGCCAGCGGCAGCGCCAAGAGCCTCCCCGTTAATAGGTCATGGCTGATGGTGACCGACGCCAGGTCTACCCAACACCGGGGGAGTTAGGCGAAGGTGGCTGCCGACCGCAGCGTGCCAGGGCTGCGCTGCACCTCCCGGTTGCTAAGACCGGTTTGTGAGCTCGACCTAACCCCCCCCCCCCCCCCCCAGTGTCTGTCTTTGTGCCCGGGGGCTTTTTATATTTTAATTTGCTTTTGAACGTCCTGCAAAATTAATGGTGCGCTCGGGGCCATTGTGCACTGTACAGTAGAGGGAAGGGGCAGCAGCGCCCGCGGGAGCCGGCGCGTTTCCCGGGGAATGAATTGCTCGCCCGCCTTCACCCCTTTTAATTGTTGACAGTAAAAAGCGTTTAAATGCCGCTTAATTTGTAATCATCTTCCCGCAAAAAGGGGAGAACCCATTAAAACGTCAGGGAAATGAATAAATCCGTCTCTCACTGGTTTGGGGCGGCAGCGCTCCTCTATCGGGGGTGATTTTTCTTCCGATGGCTGAGCCTGGCTCAGGATGCACTTGGGGTGGGAGCAGAGGGATGCGCTGCACCTCAGACACCGGGTGAGTCCCCATGTTACCCCTGCAGCTCTCCCTGTGGCAAGCACACCCCATGTGAGCTTTCCCATCTTATCCCACCTCCCATCCGCTCTCCAAGTGGTCACGGGTGCACAGCCATCCACCATCCCGGGCTGGCACCAGCCTTCACACCCTGTGGAAGCTCTGCTCCTGGAGGGTGGTTGGTGCTGGGTGCTGGTGGAAGTTGACCTCCCCATTCAGGGTGTTGCTTTATTTACTAACGCATCACCTAAACCCCAACCACATCCAGTTAAGAAGTGCCTTTTGCAGGTTGTGGCGAGCAGCACCTCTGGGGGACACCCATCCTGGGGACACCATCCCCATGGAGCGGTGGGTGCATCTCCCATACGTACACGAGGCCGCTCGTCCCCATCACCGCGGCTGCTGGAGTCACAACGTTCCTCTTTCAAGCGGGGGCCAATTAGTTTCACAAATGAGGGCCCTACGGTGCCAGGGAGGATTTGTTCCGGCCCCGCGCGCCGGCCGGCGGCATTGTCCTGCCCTCCGCCCCCACGGGAGCCCATTGTCCCCGGCCCCAGCGGGGGCTGCTGCCGGCAGATTTATCGGGGCCGGCATCCCGCGGGCCGGGGCCTCCGCTCCGCAGCTGGCCGCGGTGCTGGGGCTCAGCCCCGAGGACCTTTGACCCGTCCTGCTGTCAGCGCCGGGGCCGCCGAGGGCCGCATACCTCTTGGGATTTGCCCACACCACCCGCTCGGCGCTGCCGCCTCCTTCTGTATTGTTGGGATGTGGTTTTGTCTCGGGAGGGTTTTGTCCGCAGCTGTGTGGGGGGGAATGGGACCCGCTCCCCCCGGATCAATCCCTGCAGAGGCAGAAGGCAGCTCCCGTGCGGGGCTGCCTCTTGCTGCTCTCATTCCCGTTCCACTGGTGGGTTTGCAGGTTTCAGGGTGTTTCTGGGCAGCCTCACCAGGGCTGAGCATCCCTCCACAGCTCCTGCATCTCTGGAGCCGCGGTGCCACCGCGCTATGGAGCACGATGAAGGCACACATGGACATGTCTCCTTGCGGCACATGCCAGGGGAGTGGAGCTGGCCAGGAGAATGCTGCCAGCGCATCCTTAACCAGCACCTGCCTACACCAAAGGGGGACTGTGGTGCTGGCACCGCCATGGCAGGTGCCCACTGCTGCAGGGTGCGGTGGCACCAGTGGGGTCCCCAGGGCTGGTTTTGGCAGTGTGGCAAGCAGCTCCCCCACCCTGCTGTTCCTAAGGCAGTGCTGATCCATTGGTTACCGTGAACATCTTGCTGCTGCTAATGAATTGCTAATACAATTTTCTAGATAATTTTATTTCCATAGTCCTCACATTTTAATGTCTCCAAAAAGCTCGCGTTTATTTGCTTAATCTCCCTGCGTAATACAATTTGCACCAGCACACAGGTTCTGAACAATCAGCTATGCATAAACGAAAACAAATAGTTTAATAACACAAGGGTCTGGTTTTTTATTGGTGGTGTATATGGATCTGGGTTGAGGTGGTTTTCTCTGCTTTTACTGTTGTTCTATTGCAGCCTATTTTATACCCATGGCTGCTCAGATGGAGCTTGTGTTTGTACTGGGGCTCAGGATTGCAGGCAATACATCCAACCCCTGCTCTCTGACTGGTTTTAGGGTGATTCTTAGGTTCCCTTTTCCCCTGGCCCTTACAAGCTCTGAGCTCTGCAGCTCTCACAGGTGCATGAGGATGTGTTGATAGACCAACAGCTGCCTTGCATTGGGGCATCCTAGGGCTGGGGCTTCCAGCTCCCTCCAAGGCTATAAAAGCCTCCTCCCTTACCCTGGTGCTCCCTTTCTAGGGCCAGCAGCAGCAGGGTTGGGGTGTCCACAGCCCTCAAAGACACAGCCGGAGCCCTGCAGATCTTGGGCTCCCTGCTGCTGTCAGAGCATCCCTGCTGCCGTCAGAGCATCCCGAGGTGGGGTAGTGGTGCCAGCAGTGCCTAAGCTGGATCTCTCCCTTAGGTACGGACATGGCTGTTTTCTGCCTGCTGTGTGGCAAGCGGTTCCAGACGCAGAGTGCCCTGCAGCAGCACATGGAGGTGCACGCCGGGGTGCGCAGCTACATCTGCAGCGAGTGCAACCGCACCTTCCCCAGCCACACCGCGCTCAAGAGGCACCTCCGCTCCCACACAGGTACAATGCTGGGCAGCTCTGCCCCATGCATGGTGGGTAAAAGGGGAGGAAAAGGGAACCTGTCCTCAGTGTAGAGGCACCACAGTTGGGGCTGGTTGGAGTTAAAAGTGGAAAACAAGCAGCATGTAAGAAGTTGATCGGGTATGAAGTGGCATGTGACCTTCTTAGGGGCTGCACCATCACACCCGCTCATCGGCTTATGGGGGGTAGATGCACATAATCAGCTGGTGCTGGGCCCTAATGGGATTAGGGTGACCTGCGCAACGTGGAGCTGGTGCTCTGGGGCACTGCCCAGTGCTGTGCAGCTCTGCTGTGCACTGCAGCCAGCACCACAGCTCTCAGCAGCATTCCTCACCCATCCAACATCAGCTGGGGGCTCATGCACCCTCCTTGTCTGCTCTGTTATTGATGGCAGGGTGTAGAATGGGTGCCAAGTTAGGATGCCCCCTCTCTTTTCTCCTGTTAACAGCATGCACATGCAGCCTCAAAAGGGGACATTGGAGTGGCTGCTGGGGATGTGCAGGCAGCATCACAGAAGGGTGGCTGCATCCAGGCTGTGGCAGGCAGCTGCCAGACCCACACGTGGGCTTGATCTTGGGGTTCTGGTGTGGGGAATGGGAATCATGTGCCGATGATAAGCACGTTAATGCCGAGCGCTGGAGCTATTTATAGCTGGTAATCCGGTGACCTGGGCTGCGGGTCAGGCCATGCGTGTCCCACCACAACCTCTGCTGCTTCAGCAGCTCCTGGATGTGAAAAAACACCAGGATCTGTGGTGCTTTGGGGGTGTTTAATTATGCTGCGTGGCTTCATCCCACCCAGATGCAGGATGCTTGTGCTCCTCCTGGGGCCGGAGCACTGCCCGGCTCCCATTTACATGGCTTCTCCTAAAAATGGAGCACATGGATGTGCTGCCTGCCTCAGGCTGCAACATCCTTGACTGTAGGATTGAAACCCAAGGTGATCATTAGGAGCTGGGCACAGGGAGGTACAGTACAGCAGCCAACAGGCACCGCCTGCCTCGCCTTTGGAGGGGGGTCCAAAAGGCAGCCCTAGCATCTTCCTCCTCCTCCTGCAGTGCCCAGCCAGGGGCTGCAGGACTCTGCTGCAGCACACGGGGAGAGAGTAAAATATCATTTGAAAGAGGAAGCGAAAGCGCAGGCATGTGAGTATATAACGAGAAGGACAATTTATGCCCAGGCACGAGTGCAGTTTGACACGGGGATAATGAAAAAACGTAGGTCATTGTGGATGACTTAAGCCTTCACAGCTGAAGAAAATGTATGAAATGCGGGGAACATTACACGCTTGGCAGCTCCGCACATCTGCAGCAGGACAAGTGAAATACAGTTCGCCATTCTTTACCATAAACTGTGCTTGTAGGGTATGCGGCACAGAGAAATTGTAATTACAGTGACAAGACAAATCAGTAATATTTAAATATTCATGAACAAAGTCTCGGACGATCAATCTATCTTTATTGTCCTTGCCTTCGCGGCTGTAATAAATAAGTAGCTGGAGCCCTCACCTTTCCTTCAAATCATTCTGCCTTTGGTGCCGAACCAGAGTTCATTTATCAGCCACCCAGTCTGGAGCACGGGAGACGCCCGGGGCCAGGTCTGTGCCAGGTGGAAAGGCTGGGAATTGGTGGCAGGGTGGTCACAGTGCCCCATCTTCACCTGACCCTGCTGCCCACCCCAGCATGAGGATGCAGGGACCAGGGTACCATGCTGGGGGGGCTTGCTTAACCCCGGGCTGGTGGGTGCCAGGGGTATCCCCATGCTGGGGAGCTGGCTGGGGCTTTGACCCACCCCTGTGCTTGCAGGCGACCACCCCTACGAGTGTGAGTTCTGCGGCAGCTGCTTCCGGGACGAGAGCACACTGAAGGGCCACAAGCGCATCCACACTGGAGAGAAGCCCTATGAGTGCAACGGCTGCGGCAAGAAGTTCAGCCTCAAGCACCAGCTGGAGACCCACTACCGGGTCCACACAGGTATGAGCCACAGGGGCTCTGCGGTTAGGCTGGTGGTGCTGGGCTGGTCCCCCGGTGCTGGACCGGGAGAGATGCCGGCAGCATGGACCAGGGCGGCAGCGGGCAGGGGTAACAGCTCATCGGGTGTGCCGGCGCGTAGCTGTTGTCAATAGAGGATCAATAGTCAGATCGGTTTTGCTGTTCATTACCCGGCTATCGGCTGTCGAAGCCAGGCAGTTAATTACAGCCCGGAGGCCGTGGGTCCCACTGACTCCCCATCTCCCACAGGCGAGAAGCCCTTCGAGTGCAAGCTGTGCCACCAGCGCTCCCGGGACTACTCGGCCATGATCAAACACCTTCGGACCCACAACGGCGCTTCCCCCTACCAGTGCACCATTTGCCTGGAGTACTGCCCCAGCCTCTCCGCCATGCAGAAGCACATGAAGGGCCACAAGCCGGAGGAGATCCCCACCGACTGGCGGATAGAGAAGACCTATCTGTACCTCTGCTATGTCTGAGGCAGGAGGTGGTGGGGCCGAGTGGCAGAGGACTGGGCAAGAAGAACACCACCAAACCCGCAGCGTCCACGGCCTTGTTTTGGTTTTGGTTCTCGTTCATTGCTTCTCGCCGGGAGGATCCCGCGGCTCACACCGGGGCACAGGGATGCTCCGGTCCCTTCCCGGCCCCATCTGCGCCCCCTCCCCAGCTGCTCGTGCGCCTGCTGCCCCGGCCCCCTCACTATGGGGTGGCCCTCACCCCTCGCAGCCCCCCTGGAACTTGCTCCCCAGCCAGCTCCTCCTTCACCACTGTTGCCAGCCATTGGTGCTGCCGGGAAGACCGAGTGGAACGATGCACTTCCCCGGAAGCGTGTGTATGGGCAGTGCTTTGGCAAGGTTTAATTTCTGGTGTCCTCTATAACCACATAGACCCCACCGTAGATGCCCCACAGAGGACCTGAGCTCACTTGTGGGTCTTGGACCCCATTTTGGGATGGCTCCCATGCTGCCAGGCTGCAGCATCGCAGGTGGGAGAGTGCCAGCATCCGGCAAGCCGTGAGTGCACTGGTGAGAGCATCCCAGGGATCCAGGCCGGAGAAGGGTGTTTGGGGTAGGGAGCCGGCTGCTGCCCTCCCCTGACCAAAGACCTCTCTATGCATTTCCCCTTCCTGGGGGGTGAGAACAAAGCGCCTGTGGGGGGATGCAGTTGGTGGCACCATGGGTGCTGCTGGTCCACAGCACTGCACCCAATGGGAGAATCCTTTTATCCTGCTCACTGGGGTGCTGCTGGGGGTGCCGAGCGTTGGGTTTTGCCCATCTGCAGCAGCCGCAGGCGAGGGGTGCCCGGTGGCTTTGCTCGCCACTGCTTTTGCTTTTCGTTGGGTTTTGTTGACCTTTCTTTTTGGAATGTTTCTGCATTTAGCACATTTTACTTGAAATTACCTCGTTTTTTTGTGACCTCATGAGCTTTTATTGATTTGGGGGGACGGGGGATGGCGTGGCCGGGAAGGCGCGTGCCTCCCGTTGTGCATTATCCTTACCAAAACTGGTATTTTTTGCCCAGCCCTATGGGGCTGGGGGCGTCGGTTCTGAAGCTACCTCTTGTGTTGGTTTTTGTTGTGTTGCTCCTTGGCGGTCGCGGGCTCCATGGGCTCCATCCCATGGGGCGCTGGTGGCCGTGACTTGGGTTTGGGTTTTTTTGTCATTTTGCTGCGTTTGGGTGAAAAGGGGGGAAGGAGAAGTCAGGGCGAGCAGGACGGTGCCCGGATGCGCTCCAGACGGGTGCCGATGGCCCCTCTCGGTTTGGGGTGCCCGTCCCACCTCTCCCAGTGCTGAGCAGGGATGTGGCTGCGGGAGCAGCACCCTTCCACGCACCCCAGCCCGGCTTTGCACGCGTGTGTGCCTCCGTGTGCGGGTCCTTTGCTGCTCGGCGTGGGGCGGACGCCGCTGTTGTACAATCCGGGATGTGACTGTGGAGAACGGCTTTGTTGAATTGTTGTGCCTAAGAAAAAAATGGAAAAAAAAATAAGAAAAATATAGAAAACTACAGACAGACCCAGTTCTCTGACACGGGAATTGCTGCAATCCCTGGCGCGTGCGCGGTCATTCCCTGCGGGTGCCACGGTGCCATGGAGCATGTGGCAGAGCTCATGTGGCTTGTTTTGCTTTAACCTCCCCTCCCATCCTCTGCCCCGCTCCCTTCCTCCATCCCACCCTCTGTGCCCTCGTGCCGCAGCCTCCCAGCTGCCACGGCGTTGGGCTCGGCGTCGGAGCGGTGCCGCCGCCCCCCATATATATATATAGAAGTCTATATATGTGTATCATAGCAGTGAGGACCAAGCGCCCCGCAGGGCCCTGCAGCCCCGGGCTCCCTCTCCCCTGGCTTGTTGTCGGTGTCGTGAGCGCCCGCCCGTCCCGTTGCTCTGTGTTGCCGCTCGCTCGTGGTCCGGGTCTGTCGCTGTCCTCGTTCCGTCTACCTCAGCACCTCTCTGAGCCCGGGCGCAGAAGGTGCCCCAGTTCCCCGTGGGTTTTCTCAGAGTATCTATCTATTGGCTCCTATTTTTTGTACGACTTGGGCCCCGTCCCTGCGCGTTCGCTCCCGTGCGGTTCTGCTTCGAGTCCTCTCTGTCCTCTGGCCACAGATGCCATTAGCTGAAAGTTTCCTGAGAAAATAAAGAAAACGAAAAAAAAGACAAAAAAATAAAATGAATAAAAACCGTTGTGGTGTCTCCTAGTTGCAGCTCTCCGCATCTGCCTTCGTCCTGTGTAGATTCAGATGCATTTCTTTGTAAGACTTCAGTGTTTCTGACAGAGGAATAAAAAAGACAAAAAAAAGGAAAAGGAAGAAGAAGAATAATAATATACTGCTGCAGGTTTTTTTCTCTCCATGTGTCACTAAGTGAAGTTCGTGCCTTCTATAGCAAAGAGAATATTTTTTACATCCTACTAACGGTAGATTTTTTTGTAGTGAACATTTTTTGTATTTTTATTTATAAGTCTCATAAGGAAAATAGCAATGTTCAGTTGTATACCTTGAATCTGCAGTTAGAAAACAAAAACAACCAATAAAGTTAATTCCGTTGTCTCGGCCTGATGTCTCCTGTTCCTGTGCCTGCGCGAGGAGGAAGAGGAAGGAGGCATCCCATCAGCGTGGGGCGAGCCGTGGGGGGACCACAGTGGTGAGTTTGGGGGTGCTGGGGCTGTGGCAGGGGGGTCCCATCCCTAACCCAGCCCCGATAAGCAGGGGATGCTGACCTCCCTGCGGATGGGGAGCGATCCCGCACCCATGTCCCGGGATGTGCAGCTCCCCATCCCGCAGCGCTGCCCATGCTGCTGCCTGCCGGCACAGCTCACCAGGGAGCTGAGCAAGTTTGCCTCAATGAAAGTGAACTCGTTCATTTAAACCTGACTGCAGAGTAGTCTGGCCCCCCGCTGCGTTAATTATCCTGTAGTTCTCGACTGATTGCTGTACACTAAGCTTAAGCCCTCCTTTATTTATTTACTGACTACATTAACAGCAGCGCCTGCTCTCCTTTTGTGCTGCAGCAAACTGTACAGCACAGCATGGACCGCCATGGTGGGTCCAGGTGGGTGCTGCTGCTGTCACTCACCCATGCCTAGGCCCAATGAGTTCTGCCTGCACCCCAATGAGTGCTGCCCACCACCCGCCTGGGCATGACGATGCAGTTAAACATTCATTACGGCACAGTTGGTATCACTGCAGGTGAAGCATCACTTCATTTTTCCCAGGGACGGATGAGGTGTGCCAGGCCAAGCTGTGCTGCAGCCAAGCTCATCCCATGCCCTAGGGCTTCCAAGTGGGTTTGAGCTCTATGTGCTCACCCCAGCTCCTGGAGCTGGTCCCTGCCTCCCAGAGTTCCCCCAGCAATGCTCTTAAGGTGAGGCTTTGGGCAAAGGGGAGAGATCTTTGGGCCAGGTTCAGGCAAGCAGAGGTGGTACCACAGCAGTACCCCAGGAGAGGGGACTGGAGCCCGGCTCCGGCGCTCGGCCTGGCACAAAGGCAGTGCTATAATAACAGGGAAATGATGGCAGGACCGGGCCTTTGTCTGCACGCTCGCGCAGCAGCTGGGAGCGATTATGCTGCAACAATGTTCTGTTCCATCAACATTATGTCCTCATTAAACCTTTATTAGGAGATTAGATTCAGATTTATTGATTTATTTTTTTTTAAAGAGGAAAATCCAGGCTCCACTCAGATGCCTGGAACTTTTTCCTGCATGCAGCACTTCCCAAAGCAGCAAGAGGGTAAAGGGAGAACCTGGATCTTTCCTCCAGCATGGGAGACCGGCTCTTACAGGGGTAGGACCATGGAGCTGCACAAGGGGTTTAAGTTGGATGCAGGATAGATTCCTAGTGCAGGGAAGGATGAGGACCAAGCCCCCACCGATGTGGTCCATGGGATATGACAGCACAGGTAAGCATCTCACGGTGGGTCCCCATGGGCAGGAGCAGGTGGTGAAGCTGGCTTGGGGGTCCTGTCACCCCTTGTTGCCCCAGAACACGTGGGCTGGGTGGCATCACCTGCCCGGGTCAATGGGCCCATTGGATTTGTCTGTTGGAGCGTTTGATGTTACATGAAGGAGGCTCATTCCAGAGGGTGTTAATTGCCCACTGCAGTGATCAGGTCTGTAGCACCATCGATCTCAGCAGGATCAATGGGCTGATTTAGTGTCTCGTGAACTCTTTAACTGGACACCTCATCAATAGGCAGCCACTTACAGACCATCAGCGCATTAGCGCGGGCCGGCGCCGGCAGGAGCCTGCTGTGCCCATCCTCAGCCCCCCGTCACTCAGTGGGAAGTTTTCCTGCAGGTGATGACTCCAGGACACTGCGTGGGGTCCTTGGTCTGTGGCTGGTGGGCTTCGGGGTGGATGTAGGAGAGACAGCCACTGTCAGTCCACCTCCACTCCACCACCATACAGATGAGCTGTATGCAGTGATGAACCTGGAGCCTGGGATGGGCTCTCCCATTATCTCCAGCACTTCTGAGGATGATGTCCATGCTCAGGTATGTTACCAGTGTGAGGAATGAGCAAGCACTGGGGCTGGGGACCACCCTGAAAACACCATCAGTGTTTCTTGCCACAACACTCCCATCTCTCGGAACAGTAACTGCATTGGGCAGCTCTGCTCCTTGTAGTTTTGGCCCAACTCCCTGCTCTGGGATGCAACCAGCAGTTCTTTCATCTCCTCTTAGCCACATCCCCTGGCAAGGATGGAGACTGGGAGCTGGGGAGGGGGACACTATCAATAGCAACCGGTGACCTCACAGGTCTCTTCCATCACCACGTGTCCAGAGAGCCAGTCCCACTTGCACCCCACTTGATTTGCTGTTGCCTGGCACTGCTTCTCCGCCAACTTACTGTATGCAGGGCAAGGGCACAATGGGCATCTGCTGGGCAACTGCGCCCAGGGACTAGGTAGGGGGAGCAAAGACCTGCGGGGAGCCCCACGAGCAGGGGGAAGGAAGGGGGCACATGCATGTGGCTCCCGGTGCTCCTGGCACAGAGGTGGGGGGGGGGGGTTCCCCGGGACAGCTGAGGCAAGGGGCAGGGAGCCCCCAGAGCCAGGGACGGGACCCCCGTCCGGGCGCAGCGCGGCTGGGCCGCTGTCCACGGTGCTGAAGCGGCGGCTGCGGTCGCGCTGGGCTGGGGCGAGAGATGGGGCAGGCACCTTGCAAGGCTTGTGCAGGGGTCATGGTGCTTGGGGACTCCTCTCAGCTCTGCCTCAGAGAGATGCTCAAGTGCTGCTGCTCCGGAGCTGGGGCAAGGCGGTGGGTGCCCCAGCCTGGGTCAGCAAACAGCCCCAGAGCTGTGGAGGGTGCTGGAGCAAGGCAGCGTGTGGGTCCCCACCTTCCCTGCCCCGAAAGGCAGGCACCTCTTAGGCATCCCTCCACACTGACCAGAGGGTACCCAGCGTGATGGTGTAAGCCAGGACGGCCACCAGGTAGGCTCGGAAGAGCAGGACATCCAACACGTAACCCACTTGTAGCCACTCGCGGGCGACATCCCGGAACTCCTCACGTTTCTCCAGGAACTGGCGGATGGCAGTGATCTCATGCAGGACACCGTGCATCAGCAGGGAGCCGTCTGCCTGGCTGGCACAGCCCAGGGCAGGCCTCATGGCTCCAGCAGCCTCACACTCCCGGGGATCCTCACAGCCATAGTGGTTCAGCTTGGCTGCAGGATCAACAGAGGCAAGGGAGAAAAATCTCTTTAGACAGAGAACTGGGATTCCTGTGGGTGAGCTCAGCATCCAGATCACCGTGTAAACAGGGGCTTCATAGATGGGTAAGTAGGATCTAGTCCCCTTAGGATCCCATGGGCCTTGTCTGTGCAGCCCTTACCTGTGCTGTCGTTGTTCTCCACCTGTCCGGAGATGTCTGAGCTCTGAGTCCTGGTCTGGCTGAATTTCTTCCTGTCCCGGATGCAGAGCAGGACAGGGGCTCGTTCCAGCAGCAGGTGCTTCACCCACGCGGGGACGTGGGGCTGCAGGTCTTGCTTGTGCACCAGGCGCACGATGAGGATGGTCTCCGTCAGGCTGATGACAAGCAGCGCCATGCACACCACAAAGTAGATGCCTGCAGAGACATCAGCGAGGTGAGTGGCCTGCAAGGGCTTGTACACAGAGGGTTGCCCCCAGCAATCTCTCCCACCGGGCAGCAGCTCCTGGTGCTCCAGGCCCAGGGCTGCTGTGGCACTCCGTTTGGCAGGTAGTGTCACCATACCTATTAACGGGGTGCCGACAGCAGTAGCCGGTAGTGTGTCAGATACGATGATGAGGAAAACTGAGTAGCCCAGTAGGAGGGTGATCTTGAAAGAGACCCTCTCGCCACTGTTGGGAGGTAGGTAGAAGCCCACAATATCCATAACCATGAGGAAGATGCTGGGGAGCAGCAGGCTGACAGTGTAAAAGAGGGGCCGCCTCCGGATGACTAGCTGCAGGACAGACAGACAGGAAAGGCTCAGCAAAGGGTGGAATCGAGGGCATGAGCTGGTGCAGCTCTCTGCCAAGGCAGGCAAGTGTTGTGGGTTGCACTAAGGTGAGCCATAGGAATGGCTCAGCACTGGGAACCTCCTACCTGCAGGTAGGAGACCCTCAGCACAGGGCTGCTGGGTGATCAGGCAACAGGAACAGTGGCAAGACCCTTCCCTAGCATCCCCATCCCCAAGAAGTGCAGCAACCAAAGACCCTTACGTAGAACTTCATCTCAGCATAGCTGTCGCTGCTCTTGACGCTGAACTCCTGGAAGTGGGTGAGGACATAGAGCAGCTCCCACTCGCCCTGGTTCATGAACACGCTCCGGTCGAACTTGACCAGCTCCGGCTGCCGCCACAGCGAGAGGTTGATGTCGCGAACTGATGGGCAGAGGAGAGGTGAGGACCAGGGTGTCCGGCCCCAAGCTCCGGCGCCCGCAATACCCGCATGCATCCCCGGTCCGCTGGGGCCATCTAGAGGGACGAGCCGCCCTCTGCAGCCCAGCGGAGGGGAGCGAGGTCCTGCCCCCCTGAGCCGCGGGGTCCCGGCACTCACTGTGGTGCAGCCAGCTGGTGAAGGTGAGCGAGCAGTTCTGGACGTCGAAGGGGAAGTTGTAGATGTCCAGGCTGCAGGCGGTCATCACCTGGATGGGTTTGAGGTTCTGCACCTCCCCGTGGTGGTCAACGTAGACGTAGGGGACATGGGGGGACTTTCCGACATCCACACTGCAGGGCATAAGGGACAGACAGGGGCTGGGAAGCGCTGGGCAGACACTCCTGCTGCCGAGCTGCGTTTGGGAGGGGACCTGCCCAGGAGGAGGGGTTTTGCCCCCCAGGAATGCTTTCTGGGTAACACTGGTGCAGGCACTCCTGCATGGCATCACCTCTGGGCTGCTGCCCTCTCCCAGCTCAAGGAGTGTCTGTGTCCTCGTCCTGGCACTCTCTGGAGCTGGTGAGAACACCTTAAATCCCCACGGAATGGGCAGGATGCCGGCTGGCTTCGAGGGAAGGGCTGGCAGCTCTGCAGCTGCCCTTGCATTGTGCTGCCTTCACAAAGCCTTTCTGCAGCTATCTGGATCCCACCCCGGCACGGTGGGTAATTACTAACAGTTGCAGTGAGCCAGCATTGGAAATGGCCCAAGTGCTGTTCCCCATCTGCAGCTCGCCCGGTGCGGGGAGGCTGCCAGCTCTGTGCCGCGAATACAAAGTGCCAGCCGGCACGTGCCCGCAGTGGGCAAGGGGGCCAGCCCCACACCATGTCCCTTCTGGCCTCTGGCCACACTCACAACTCGTTGATGAGGATGTCAGGCACCCAGATGCTCTCCACGGGGAGGGAGATCTGCGTCAGGTTGTCAAAGTGGGCCGGGTCCCACCTGAGGAACTCGTCCGTCCAGTGCTGCAACAAGGGAGAAGGGCTTGGGGAATGGGGACTCTGCCACCCCACCAGCACCCAAACCCTCCCAGCTCGTACCCAGCCATAGGAACCAATTTTCAATGCTATCTGTGGGAGAAAGGAAAACCTCATCCTCCGGCTACTACCACCCAGTGGTGTGAAGCATAGAGCATGGAAGCCATACCTCAAGGTTCATGCCCTACAGAGATCTTGTCACCCCTGGATGGCTTCCACCTTGCTGCACTCCAGCAGGGCTGCACACCCATGTTTGCAGGGATGCCAGGCAAAGAAGGGTGAGTTTTCATAGTCTCATGTGCTCACCTGCCTGTACCAGATGTAGGTGGTCAGCACCTGGTTCTTCTCATCCTGCACAAGAAAAGGACATGGTGTTGGCACAGGCATTATTGTCACTCCAGCAGATGAGCAGTGTCCCAGGAGGATGCTGCACACTGTGGTACCTTCCCTTGCTGTGGACACACAGAAGCTGCACACCTCCAGGCAGCCCCAGAGCTTCAGTGTGAGCAGAGGACTCACCACGCTGAGGATGGCATAGACCATGAGGTCGATGGCCACGTTAGTGGTTGTTCGCCAGTCACGCACGGGCCTCGTGCCCTTCTGGTAGTGGGTCAGCAGGTAGTGAGACAGCCGATGCAGGGCAGGCTCCATGGGGTCTGGTGTTTTGCCCTGCCTCCAGGTACCTGCTGGCAGAGGGAGGAAGGAGAGATGAAGGGATGAAGGGCTGCGCACAGAGGCAGTGTCTGCAGTCACCCTGGGCTGTGCTGTGACCGGGGGGATGCTGCTGGCTCCCATCCCAATCCCTCCCTGACCAGCTGGGCTTTTCCCATCAAAGTTCAATAGGAGCCTCTTGATGGGGAACGTGCCTGCCAGACCCAGCACCTTCTATGAGTATCTTCTGCTGTTCAGGCCATCAGGGGTGTGACCTTCCCCAGCCTTGCAGGGCAGAGCTGCCATCTTCCACCACCCTGGACAGACACCAGGACAGTGGCAGTGGGGACCACAAGGGTCCAGATAAGTTTCCTACCACTCACTCCTTCCAGGGCATCCTTTGCTCGGCAGGTGGAGGTTAGAGATGAACCAGGATGCTAAATTCATTTATTAGTGCCTTGGCGTTTGCTTCCTGTGGAAACAATCCCTCAGCCTGTGCCGGCAGCATTAATCATGGTGCAAATTGCTCATGGTGCCCGTGTCCTCACTGCGGGGCAGCCGGTGGCGCCGCGGCCAAGCCAGGGCAGTGGAGCCATGCTCGTGGCTTTGCTCTGCAGCACGCCCAGCCCCGGTGTCCAATTCCCACTTAATGAAAGGGACTAATTGGAATAGATCTGTGGGAACTTGGGAAAAGCTGCTGGAAGGGAACTGTAATCTGTATTTCAAGCTAAAAATCCCCAAAACCCACAGCAGCTTCAGCCCCTCTAACGCTGCACACGATTGGTAATGCCAGGGATCCAGCCAGGCGCACGACCCTCGCCCAGGCAGGAGTGTATGGATGGATGGAGCCGAGTGGGGGTGAGAGGAAGCAGTTAGGGTGAAGGGAGGAAAACAGGCACTGCTGTCACTGCAGCTGGGCCCAGTGGCCTTTCCTGCTGCAGCTGATGGAGCTGGCCCATGCCTGCACTCCTCCTTACACCCTCACCCTCCAGGTCTGTGTGCTCTGGCAGCAGGGAGATGGCTTTACAGAGGGAGGAATGGGCTGCTCCGTGCATCTGCCATAGACACCGCGCAGGTCTGCATCCCTCCAGCACCACTAGGGCCAGAGCATCCCTGTTCCTCTTCTGCAGCACTGGGGGGGAAGGTTAGGGAGACGGGAGCGATGCCCTGATGAGAGGAGCTGACCAAAGTTACAAACCTCTGGAGACTTCCAGCTCCTTTGATCCAGAGAACCTCAATGATTTTCCTACTTTCCCAGGAAGGTTAAACAAGAAAACCCTAGCAATAGCTTGGGAGTGCTTAGGCAGTTGGTTTAGCATCATGCAGAGACGAGATTACAAACTCTCCCAGCACAGCATCGCTTCTGCGGGCTGTCATCCCCAAAACCCAGCACTGTGTTAAGAGGGATCAAACATCATGTTAGAGAAATCCCTGGATAGGGTGGAGGGCTCCGGCAGAGGCAGGCAGGACATCACCCTGTTTCTCACCCTGTCCTCAGAGCTGGGACTTTGCATGCTCCCAGAGCACTTCGAAGCCCGATGTCACCCTGCGCTACCCCAGCATGCAGCAGCTCCAGGCTCTCGCACCAGAGCTCTCCCACTCTCAGGCTCTCCGGGGTCCATCACTTTTCAATAGCATTGAGGTGTCTAAAGGCATCCTTGGCGTGCTGTACAGCACTGCTCAGGTTTGGAAAGCAGTTGCACCGTCCCTCTTGGTGCCAGGAGCACCACGCTCTCCCCAGCTCTCCATCCCCTTTGCCTTACCTTGGCTCTGCAGCGTCGAGGTGAGAGGCAGCAGGGCCAGGAGCACGCCGAGAGCAGTGGGTGTCATGGCTCTGGTGCAGCTGCTGCCGCCAGCCTCCGCTGCAGCAGTGGCCCCGAGCAGGAGGCAGGCAGTGAGCTCTCCTGCTCGCTTGCCTCTCGCCGTGGGGTTTTGAGAACGCCCAATTAATGTCGCATCAGCCTCTCCTGATGCATCAGGTTTCAGGCTGGGAGGATGTGAGAGGAGCCCACACCGCCTGCTCCCCTGGGCTCCCCCAGCCCCTGCCCAGGCGCCTGGCTGCAGGAAAGGGGGTTTTGGGGTGCAAGGCGTCCTGCCTGATGCAGCAGGACTCAGGGGAGAGGATGCTGCAGGTGCAAGGAGACTGTCAACAGTTAGCAAGTCAGAGACGGGGTGGTCTGTCCTGGGAGGTTACAGGAACATGTCACTGGGGGAGGGTTTCCATCAGCCAAGGGAATGGGGGGCTCCAGAGGTACCAGGCTTCCCATTGCACACTATGACATCCCTCTGCCTGTCAGAGGAGCTTCTTCCCGGCCCCCCTTTGCCCCACATATTTGTGTAGCTGTGTCTGCATTTGTGTGTGTTGCAGGTGCCTGTGTCCCCCCCAAAGCTGCCAGCTCTGGAAGCGCTGGGAAAGCGGCGGGCAGAGTGCGGAGCCTGCGGCGGTGGCGTGGAGCAAATCGCATCAGATGCCAGCGTGGAGTCACTTAAACGAGATAAGAATTAGTGCGGGGCGCTGATGAACTCCCCCTCGGCTGCCAACAGCGGTGTCAGGGAGAGAGCGAGTGCAGAGCCGGGGCTAATTTGATTTCTCGGCTCCGTTAGCGCTGGGAAGTCACCTCCCGGGGAGCGCAGGCAGCTCCGAGCTCCTTCCCCTTATTGAATCTGGGTAATGAAGATCACGGGCAGCGCCGCAGCGGCGCTGGGGACCCTTCCTTGCTCTGCCCCCTGTGCCTCGGCCCCTGCGTCCACAGCAGGCAGGATGCGGCCGAGGGGGGGAGGACCGCGCAAGCGGAGCCTCTGCTGCAGCATCATTAACTCTGGATTTTCTCCTCTGGGTATTAAGTCTTCATCTTAAAGAGATTTTAATGTAGTTCTCTCTGTCCTCCTATTATCAGATATCTCATTAGTGTGATCTACTGTAGCTTCACCCTGTGCAGGGGCTCTTGCGGGACTGTTTGTGGGATGGCCAATTCCAATCGGCAGCGCCCGGATCAGATTTACTTTCTGAAATGGCGTAATGGGATTTTATTAGCCTTGTAATCTGCTGCGTGGTAACTGCTTTTCCGGGAATCGAAGCGCCAAGCGTCTGGGGCTTCCAGAGGCTCAGCCCTGCATCCTGCTCCAGTGATGGTAAAGGCTGGGGACAGCACAGGGTCCAGGCACAGGGTCCCTGCCATGCAATGGGACAAGTGATGCTCAGAATCCCCTATCAATAATGGGACAAGCAATTCCCTTTCACCCAAACCTTCCTGGGAATGAAACCAAGCTGGGGGCTGCAGGGGCCAGGGCAGGCATGTGGCTGAGCTCTGTGCAGGATGGGTGCTGCAGTGGGACCAGGAGGAAGGTCTCAGGAGAGGGGAGCAGCCTCCTCCATGCTGCCAGGACTCGCCTTTCTGAGCGCATTTGAAGCGTCAAAAGCAATAAAGCATCACGGAGGAGCCCTGGCAGCGTGGCTGCCTCTGGCCTCGGCCCCATCACACACCCGAGGCCTCCCATTAGGGAGCCTCAGGCTCCCCGAATTGCATGTCTGCTATGATTTAACACTGTGAGACATGAAATAAACACCGTGTGCAGGCAGGGCTGGCGGTGCCGCCATGGGCAGGCTCACAGCAACCCCCTGCACCAGTGCCAGGAGATGCAGGACCCACCTGTGGTCCTTGGTCCTCAGGGATGCTCAGGCTCATGGCATCCCCAGGGTGCTGCAGGGGTCCCTGGGGCCAGGGGGGGCACCCAGGGTCTTCCTTAGGTGCCCATCTTGTGCAGCTCCAACACTAAAATGCCAGGAGCGGGTACTCGGTGTAGTGCCTTTGCAGGTAAAAGGCTTCTCACCCCAATGCAGTGCTTGTCAAGGGGACTGGTGGTGACACACCACAATCAAAGGCAGCAGAGCTTTATTTCAGGTCTGCAGTGCTGGACCATGAGCGTGGGGGCCAAGCACTGCTGGTCAGTGAGGTTTGTGCTGAGGAGGAGGACAATGCTGGGGGTGCATCACCCATGAACCATGCAGTGGCCAAAAATCACCCTTGGCAGGTACTGAGCCTGTCCCCACCTCACCAGCAAAGGAGCCTGATGCCTTTAAATCCCTCAGTGAAAGGAGAGGAGCACTTTATTTCCAGTCCTCCTCCCCATTAGACACCCTTCAGGTGTTAGCAATATTCTGCCACTGTTTCATTGTCCATTAAAGCCAGGTAATAAGAAGCACATGAAGGAATTAGGAGCCAATTGCTGTTAATGAAGGAGATCCAGCTCATCCCAAGCGGGACAGCAGCCACGCATTGCAAGCACAATGTCGCCTGGGGTTAGGCAGGAATTGCCTTGCTGAGAGCATACCCAGTGGGTGTTCAGTCTTGTGTGGCTGTTCCTTTTCCTCTTAGTTGTACAGGAGACACGTGCCGGATGCTGGGAGAGGGAAGCTGGACTCCAACACCAGCACTGCCTGTGTGACACCTTCCCAAAGGTAGGATTGCAGCAGGGATTGTGCACACACCGGCTACTGCAGCCTAAAACCCTTGTGTAAGCCCCCCTCACCTCCCACCCCAGCTCTTCTGCTCTGCTGTAGGTTTTAAGAGATGTTCCCCATCAGAAACCACAGTGCTTCCAGGCTGGATGTGGGTAAAACCACATTGGCCATTACAGCTGGGTATTTATCCCTTAGTTTTCCAGGGAAAATGAGAAAGATTTCAAGTGAATCAGAAAGGTTAATTTGGGCTGGAAAGGCTGTTAGCTTCGGATGCAAACACTGCAGCCTGGGTCCCAACCCTGTTGGGATGCCTCAGCAAGTCCTGTTCCTGGTCTAGGCTCCCACAGATGAAGCCATTCTCCTTCCCCAAGAAGCATGGACAGGGGAGCTGGTCTTGTGGGGTGCTGGGGCAAGATGCCTGGTCTAGGGGATGCTCCTGGTCCAGGGAGCACCCATGGCTGAGGGAAGGCAGACAGAGATGAGATGTGAAGCAAGGCAAGGAGGACCAGAAAGGTTAACACATGTGGACAGCCCTGGAGGAGCCTGTGGCCAGAGATGGGCTGTTAGTACATGTGCTCAGCTGTGTGCAGGGTGCTGGTGATGGCTGGGCTGCTGCTCTGGGTGTCAGGCTGTGTTGAGGCTGCATGTAGGGGATCATCCCCTGCTCACCCTGCAGACAAGGGTTTTAAAGGAAGCAGAATTTTAGGGGTGTCTCTGTCCCTGGGTGCTGAGCTGGAGACAGCCCCACATGAGATGTTCATGTTGGGGAGTGGGTTTTGTGCCAAGGGGGAGATGAAAACTTCCCACTGTTTCTGTTTGAGAACAGGATTGAATCCCTGCGGAAAACCCACAGACACTGTGCCTGGTGAGCTCATGAGTTCTGGGGATGGAATGTGCCCGAGGGGCAGTGAAATCTTCATCCTGCTGTGTACACTGGAAGACCAGGTGAGAAATTCCTCCTCCACGGGTCATTTGCTGCCTCAGGTGTGTTGGGTACCCACTGATGTTCCCTGCCACCCCTGATCCCAATACACCATTATAGACTGGGCTTTTTCGGTGTTTAAAGCACCCACAGTGCAAATCACTTCCTTTTGTTAGGATAAGGCTGCCTGGAAAGGCCCTTGGACATGGAGGGACGGAGGAGCAGGTCTCCACCTGGGGGTGTACCACCCCTTGATCTAATGGAGCTTGACTGCAAACTGCGTCTGTCCTGCACCCTAATTAGTTACAGTGGCATTAATCAGGCTGCTAAACATAACACCTCAAACCTGGCGCTCCGAGTAGGAGCCTGAGCTCCTCTCTGCCCCGGATGCGCAGAGGTTTAGGGTTAATTCCTTGTTTAAGGCAAGGAAGCCCCGTGGGAAACCTGCGGTGTGTGCAGTGCCGGTGCCCACGGGGGGGCCGGGACCGGGGTGGGTTTAAAACCAAACCTGTGGTTGTTTATTTGGGTGTTTTAACCGGTTTTCGTGTGCCAATGGGCAGCGATACCCACCCCCCCCCCCCCCCAGAGCCCCCTCGGGGGCGGCTCTGATGCTCAGTGGGACTGCGCGGAGGGGCCGCCATCGGGGCGGGGCGTGCGCATGCGCGGGCGGCGCTCCGGGCCCGCATGACGGCGGAGCTGCAGGCCCCGGGCGCCGGCGGAGGGGTGAGCGGCGGAGGGGGTCGGGGGGAGCGGGGAGGGGGAAGCTCCGTCCGCGGCGGGGCCGGGGCTGCTGCCGGCTCGGGCCCCTCAGGCTGTGGCACCTCCGGGCCCCGGTTCTCGGGCCTGCAGCCCCCGCTCGGTGCCCCCGGGTGCGGGTTCCGTCCGGGGGGTGATGGGCTCGGTGCGCTCCTCGTGTGGCACCGGTTTCATTGGGAACGGTCTCCGGGAGCTCGCCCGGCTTTGCCTTTGTAGAGATGGACGCGGGTGCTGCGGCTCGGGGAGCGCTCCGGCTGCATCCCGGGAGGGGCAGGGGTGGCTCTGGGTAGGACCCGACCTTCCCCATCACTGCCACTACCGAACGGGTGCGCGGGCCCCTTTGGGATGCAGGGAAGCGGCCCCGGAGCGGCCGTTGGGCGCCGGTGCTGTCCTGGTGCGTTTGAACGCGGCTCCCGGTGCGCGGGTTCGATGTCGGGACGACAACACGGGACCACGTGTGCTGGAGGAGCCGTGAGCGGCGCTGCCGCCGTGATGAGAACCGGGCGGTAGAACCGGGGTCAGGACCGCGGGTGTTGTTCTGCTGCCGCCTGCCCCGTTTTAGGCCTCTTCAAATCCGTTTTCCTGCTGCCATAAAGAGTGGAGCAGAGGCCGAAGGCTCTGGGGCTCTGCGAGCTTCTTTCATGCCACCCCCTTTTCCTCCTCCTCTTCTTTGCTTGCCGTTATTTCTGGACCCCCCTTGAGTGCTGTGGTGCCCTCCGACCCTTCCCTGCTTCTCATCAAATCAAACCACTTCTGAGCCCAGTGAGTCACCTTCGAGGGGGGAAAAGGGCAGAAGCTCTAGGTGCCATCCCTTACTGGCAGTTCTCACCTCCAGTGCCCTCCTTCCTCTTGGTCCTGCACACCTCTCCTGTTGCTGTAATTTAATACTAATAACGTTTTGGTCCATGTTGTGTTTGTGGCAGGGAGGGCTTTGGTTTGATTTTAATGTGTGTCCTGGTTTGAGCAGTAGCAGTCATTTCTCCTCCTTGGTAGCTGGTGCAGTGCTGTGGTTTGACTTTCGGGCTGGGAACGGTTTCTGATAGCAAGGATGTTTTGAGTTACTGGTCAAATGTTTGGTTTGTCCAAGGCCTTTTCTGAGCTCATGCTCTGCCAGGGAGGAAGGGAAGCTGGGAAGAAGGAGAGACAGGACACCTGACCCAGGCTGGCCAAAGAGGTATTCCATACCATAGCACATCATGCCCAGGATGTAACTGGGAGAGACACGGAAGGGCTGGAGCTCTGGGGCGATGGAGGAGGTATTGGTCGGTGCTTGGTCGGGCAGAGTGAGGTTTATGGGTCAGTGGCTGGTGAGGTGTTGTATTCTCTTCACTTGTTATTTGCTTTATCATTATTGTTTGTAGTAGTAGTAGCAGTAGTGATTTGTGTTATACCTTAGCCATTAAACTGTTCTTATCTCAAGCCGTGGGGGCTACATTCTTTGGATTCTCCTTCCTAAGTCTCCAGGAGTTGGGGAAGTGAGTAAATGAGCTGTGTGTGGACTTGGTTTAAACCACGACACCGTGTGGCTCATATTAACAGTGGCAGCACGCTGGTGTTAATTACCAGCTCTGGAGCTTGTTTTAAAGCACTGTGGTGTGTAACCTCAAACAGCCACCAGCCAGAACAGTCAGAGCAACAACACCATGTGTGTGCCCCAAAAGCTGCTCACTGTTGTGCTCCCAGTGGTTTCTGTGTGCTGCCCTTGGGAACTGGCTGCACGGGATGAGCTCTGTGCTGTTAACACAAACCTTCCTCTTCACAGGCTGAATTAAACTGTGCTGGAAATCATTAGTACATTTGGTGGTAGCTAGGAGCAGCGGGTCTGTAATTAGCTGCTGTGGTTGCAGCAGCTTTTGGTGGAGCACAGCATCATGCCCTGTCCTGCCCTGGATCTTGTTCTGCAGCACAGTTCCTCAGCCAGGGTTTGTTGCTCCAATGGAAAAACGTGCCCTGCGGCCTTTGGTGGGGTTGGCTGCTCACTGAGGCAGCAGAATTAGCAACATGATATCAGTGCTTTGCCATTGTGGAGGTATGTATGCCCTCAGCCCTGGCTTCTTGGTTTGGGGTTCCTCACCCTACTGTCTGCTGGGCCTGAGGCTTTCCCATGCATCCTGTACAAGTTGAGCAAAAGTAGGATTCCAGGTGGGAATAACTCGTTGGGGGAGTTCCCATCAGAAAACAGTCCAGGACTTCTTGTGTGTTAGCCACTTTCTTGCATGCATCTGGTGTTTGTGTATGGAGTAGTGTCTGTCAGCACTATGGGTGGTGGCTCAAGAAGTAGGTACCTGGCTGGAGCCAAAGCTCCAGTGGCATGAAAGCATTCTACATTGTCTGCCAGTGATGAGAGGAAGTAGAGACATGAATTTATCCATCCAGTTAAGGTGAAATGTGATCTCTGGGAGCTGGGATTCACTGGCCTGTGCTGACAGCAGGGTCCTGGATAGCCTTTATAAATCAGGCAGACAAGATGCAGCCTGGCTGCTTTTCCTACTGTAACATCCTTCCCATGGGATACCAGTGTTGCAGCTGAGCAGTGGCCAGTGGGAAGGGGACCTATGGCATCAGGGCTGGCTGTTGGAGGGGGTTCCTTTGAGAGGGCTGCGGAGATTTCCTACATCTGGGAAGCAACGTTTCTGTCATAGTTCATTTAAGTGGTTGAGCTAAAGAGCAGGCTGTTGACCATGGCTTAGGGCCTGAGTGAGGCTCTTCCCAGCCCTCGAGCGGCTGTGTGGTGGAGGAAGGAGACGCGACCGCAGGCTCCCGGGCCCCTCTCCTGACACCTCATTGTCAGTGAGAAATGACATGCACAAATGGCATGTGCAGCCAGACTTAAAATAGCCCCTTGCTGATGCCCTGGCAGCAGGCGGCCTCCTTATATGTCCTGCTGCACATGCCGGGCTCCCTGGGGGGGGCTGCCCCTTCCCATCACAGGTGCCCAGCATCCCACAGCCTCTCAGGCCTGCTGCCGTCCTCGTGGGGTACAGTGGTGTGAGCCTCAGCCTGCAGGTTTAGGGGAAGATCTGGGTACAATGTTCAAGCTGATGCTGGTGTTACCATCAAGCAAGCGTGAGCAGGTTTTTGTGTCAAGCTGTCAGTAAAAGGGAAAGGAAGAAGCGATACTCGGTGAGCCTTCAGCGAGCCTCACAGGAGCAGCTTGGTGTCTGTCCTGGTCTCCTGTTCACATAAGCTTTCTTTGTTTCTTGCACATAGGACTGCCAGATGCTTTTAAACCAGCTGAAAGAGATCACAGGAATTCAAGACTCCTCTTCCCTTCATGCTGCTCTAAAGGTTGGTGCCTGTTGTTGTTCTGGGGAAAGGAGACCTGAGTCAGGCAAGTTCGGAGCACAGTGCCCAGGTCGGATGGGCAGCCTGTGACAGCGATTTGGTGTGTGCCGTGTGGAGCTGTGTGCTACCTGTGAGGGTGGTGGGCAAATCCTCGCTTGTGCCTTGTCCAGGTGTAGCAAGGAGGCGGCTGGAGACACCAGGTTTGGGGTTCATAGGGTTCTTCACCTACCTGCATCTGCAACAAAAGCCCCACACTGCAGAGTGCAGTTCATTGTTCTGGCTGCAGCAGCATGTGCTGGGCTAAAAGTGCATAAACATCTCCTGGAGCTGTGCACGGGGCTGCTACCCAGGGATGGTAAACACACTAGGGAGGTTTTCATCCATGTACACTTCTGTGGGAGTTGTGGACAGCTGCAGGAGCATTGATAGCTTTGTGGCTGGTGGTTGTCTGTCACCAGAACAGTCTTTGCTCCAAAGCAAGGGGACGTGGGAATCTCAGGTGCTTGGAGAAGCAACGTTTACCTGGAAGGATTCCTCCTTATGCTGCATTTGGAACTTGTGGTCTTAAAGTGGTTGCAACTGCATCAGTCTAGAATCATCAGGTGCATTCCATCCCTTCCCTTGAGACATAAGAGCAGGGTATGGCTTGTGCTGATAGTACACAGAGAAGTTCGTGTACCAAAATCCATGAACATCTCATTAAGCAGTTAAAGCCTGTAGTGCTGCTCTGAAGAAAGCTCTGTCTCAGTAGGAGTCTCAGTAAGGTCTTGAAATCCAGAGTTTGATTCCTGGGGGTCTCTCCTGTTGGCAGTGTCCTCTCATGCTTCATGCCTGCTGTGACTCTTGTGAGGGGATCTCGTTAGGGAAATGAAATGAGTGGAGTCAGCATTAGGGTTAGGGTTTGTCCAGTAACAAAGCCAAAGTGCTCTCTGACAGAGACATTCTGCCCTTTATTCTTTTGGGATTTTACTCCTGCTTGGCATCAGCAGGTTCCTCGCTCTGTAGCCAGGAAAAGCACAGTTGGTGGGAGTGTGCATATCTCTACCCCAGATGCATTAAATGCCAGGCAAGCATGCATGAAATAACCCTGCCACTATGGGTTTGTTTTCCCTTATCATCCTGCTAGGCTGCTAATGGAGACCTGATGGAAGCAGTCGTCTTCTTGACAGAGGAGAACGCCCAGGAGCCAGCTCAGGATGTGGCTGCTGCAGAGCCATCTGCTTGGAAAGGGAGCGCAGTGGACAGAGAGCTCCCACAGAGTGAGTCCTTCACCTCTGCTCGCCCCTGCAGGTTCACATGTTCCAGCCTGAGCTGGAAGGGGAAGTGTGGGTCCTTCTGCCTCCACCAGCACATCCCTGGAGGAGAGTGACTTACCAGGGGTTTAGCAGTGGCTGTAGATGCACATCACAGTTACAAAGCTACCCTCCTTTTAAACAGTTGGTCTTGGCTAGCACAGAAATCCCAGAAAGCTCCTAAAGCAGAGCAAGTGGAATGGAGAAGGGAATCCCTGTCAAGGCATACATTGCATTCAACAGCATCTGCTGGTAGAGGAGGCACTCTGAGTGTTTGCTGTCATATTTTGATGAAACTTAAAGTGTTTGAGCCAGCAATTTGACTACGTGAAAAACGTTTCTGTAAACATGATGGGTATTGGCAGAAGCGGCCGTCGGTTGGGTGCATTCAGATGTGAGTGTCATTGTGGACTGAGGTAGCTGAGAATCGTTTCTTTAAGCCTCTTTGCTGATGGCACATCTATTAACTGGAGCTTTCCCAAGTGATATCATCACGGGCAGGTTCACAGTGCCAAATGTCTGCTGGGAGCCTCACAGCAGCACCCAGAACAGCACGGCTGCCCCTTGTTGTGCCATGTAAGGCTTCCACCTCTTCCACAACGACTCCTTTCCCTTTCTCCTCTTTCCCTGTTTAACTAGTACATGAAACAGCTTGTAGCTGTGCATCTTGACATGAGTGGAGGGAGGCAATTCTCTGTGATCGTGCTGATTTCATTGCAGTCCTATGTCAGTTGTCAGCACTACGCCAGGGCATAGCAAATACAAGCAGCAGCTGAGGTGCCTGCTTCAGTATTTCAGGAGGTTTGCAATGGTCCCTCAAGCTCTGAATTTGGCTGTAAGGGAATCTGGCCAGCAGACAGCTGCAAGGTCTGTCCTGTTCTCATCCAGCCCACTCAGTGGCTTTTCAGGTTCCCTGGCATGATCTAAGCCACAAGGGTTTGTCTTTAAAGCCCAAGCTAGGAAATGCTGCTCATATCAATGGGAAAATTGTACTGGTAAAGTGTAACATTTTCTAGGAGTTCCTTTTAAAGAGAAAACTGAACACTGCCTCTGCTTCCAGATGTTACTATTGTACTTACCTCAAACAACAAACATGACCTCCCTGAGATCCACAGGGTCACACCACTGGAATCACCAGAAACTCAGGCTGCACAGAAGGATGCTCCGGAGAGGTCAGTGGCTCTGTGAATTGTATTTGGTATTTTAAGTGGATTCTACAGCTATTTACTGCAAAACAAACTAAAATTGCCTATCAGATGTATGCCTTCTGCTTTTAGAAGGTGCCTGGGTTATGACCATCCCTGGGTTGTTTATGTCTTTAGACATTTATGTCTGGGGCAGCCCTTCAGCATGATGGTTGAAGTAGAAAGTGCTGGTTTCAAGGTGGCCTAGTCAGTTGTACTGGTGTTACAGCACCTATTGCAGGAACACCTTGAAATCTCACATGTTGATTCACTTCCCTCCAGTCAGTACCTCGCTGTCTCCTTTTTGCTGTGGGTCACATTTGCCTTCAGTAATGACTGAGGCCACCAGTTCTGTGTGCAGCCAGTTCATAGAACAAAACGTGCCTGCGTTGTTATCTGACTCTGGAGTCATGTAAGACATTGTTGCCTTTTGTCGGCCAGCAGCACCCAGCTCTGGTGTCCCTCTGGTGGCTAGGGGAGGGTACAACAGTCATTGCCGAGAGCCTATGTGAGATGGTGTTTCCCAGCACAGTGTGCATCTTTTGTGACAGGCCACAGGAAGCACATTCTGCTGAAAGCAAAAGCGGCTCCAAAAGGAAACGCTGTGAAGCCTGGGGAGAGAACCCCAAGCAGAGTGACCGGAGGAGAGTGGGCGACTGGCCTGTTGGGGTGAAAAACATTGGAAACACGTGTTGGTTTAGTGCTGTCATACAGGTAACTGGATGTCCTGGAGTCAAAGTGTTTGTGAGTCAGGAATAAACATGCAGCAGCTCTGTGGAGTGGTCATCGTGAGCTCATCGTGGATGAGGGAGAGTGACTGTGCTCAAGTGAGACTTCTGATTTGATTTGATACGGTTGTGATTTATCCTGGCCGTGCACAGAAGGAGCCAAAGAGCAGTTAAATGGACTCTGTGTAACTATAGATAGTGATACATATGATCTGTGCGTCCGTATGCAGGGGTTTTGGTGTGGTGATGTCCAAATGCTTACTGAATGACAAGCTGGACTGGCAAAGGGCACTGATAATTTAATTTTACTGCAGTTATTGTTGGCTCCATAATACATAGTGTATCATATTCCAGTTAATGGAATATGCTGGCATAGATGCTGGAACGCATAAGCGGTAATGCAGCTTATATTATTAGTGATAACCTAAGCAAGAAGGACAGCAGTAAGTGGAACTTGGGAGATTGGTCTCTTCTAACCATTTCACATCATCAGATAGACATTAGTCATGTCTCCAGCTTTGAGTGGAATTAAGAAAGCTTCAAATGGGCCCCTTTCTCACTGGGACTTGTTCCTGGATAATTTTCCTAAGCTTGCCTATGGCAAATAGAATACTCTTTCCTAAAATGGTTTTATATATATGTGTGTGTGTGTATGTGTATATATATAGTCTCCCAGAAATAGCAGGATGGGGCTTTGTTCTCTGGTGAGTACAAATGTGCAGTTCCAGCACACAGACTGCTCACTTGGTGAACATTTATTTAGTACCACGAGGCCATTGAAGAGTTAGAAGTTACAGAAAAAGCTGTTGCATAAGAGTGACTCTGGGGCAGGGAGTTGGATACTCGCAGGCACTGACTGCTCCTTGCCTCTCCTCTCCTTTCAGTCTCTATTTCAGCTGCCAGAATTTCGGAGGCTGGTCCTTACGTACAGCCCCTCGGAGCTTATGCTTCAAAGCCATCACACTCGCGCTGTAAGTTTTCATCAAGGGACACTGTAAAGTTCCCCTCTGTTGCATTATCCTGTTGTGCTCTTTCTCTAAGCAGATTTAATTTGGGGCCACCTGAGACCCCTGTGCCTGCGTTAATGGCTTCCAAATTGTCAGATTGTGTTAAAGATAAATTTGGGAAATGCTTTTCAAAGACAGAATCACTGTAGAAAAGAAATTGGGTGCTCCTTGTAAAGCTTTCCCTCTAGAGCTTCTAACTGTGGCACAGGGAGAAATGTGTGCCGTACAACTTCTTTGACAGCTCCAGACTGTTAGTTTCTTCTCATGCCCTGTAGAAGAGCTGGTGTTTGAGCCAGGCTGAGGGTCCCTTTACCCCCTATGCCTGCTGAAAGCATCCACAGCAGAAGGTGCTTAGAAGATGTTTAGAGCAAAGGGCACATGGAGAATAACCCTGTGTCTCTTGAATCATTCCGCCTTGTGGCCACTGCTGTTTAAGAGGCTTTGCTTTATTTGCATCCCTATGTGCTCTTCATGCTCCAAAAATCCTCAGATGCAGACAGAATAAATACATAAAATCACCAGCTTTTGCCTTCTGTTGTAGTGAGCATTACTTCTGATGCTCTTGTCTCTCAAGGTTTCATTCTGGTTAATTTTGTGTCTCACATGCATCCCTCTTGCTTCCCAGAAATGCCACTGCATGTCCTGCTTTGTCCTTTTATGTCACCCCTCCCCTTGGCTGTTAGTGTACCTCCCGAGGTGTGTGCATGTGCTCTCTTTTCAGTTGCTCCAAGGGTTTGGCTTTTCTTCTTCTTGCATTGCAGGACAAAAGAAACATGACATTCATGCTAGAACTTCAGTGTCTGTTTGCACTAATGCTGGGGACCCAGCGCAAGTTTATAGACCCTTCTGTAGCACTGGAACTCTTGAAGGATGCGTTCAGATCCACTGGAGAACAGCAGGTAAAATCCCATTGAAAAGCCTTTTGCATTCTTCAGAGCAGCAGTTGCAGCCACAACAACCCTATTTCACTCCATCCCACCCTGGCTTTCAGAGGCCTCTTCCCATGTTTGTCAAGCGACAAGCAGCTGTCCCTGTGCCATTTAGGGGAAATGTACGTGCTTGCTAATTAAGCAGGCAGTATAGCAGCGCGCTGCCAGCGCCAGCTGGGCCGTTGGGGACCCATCGCTGTAATTCCCTCTGATCTAGTTTTCAGATGAGCAGTGTTCATTATGGGGCTAAATCAGCACTTGAGCTGCAGGCTTCCTGCAGCACGGTGGGCACAGCTCGGGTCATGTGCTGGAGGGTGGCAAGACCAGCAACCGGTAAAGGCACTCACTGGGTGCTGGTCCACTTGACTCTTGACTTGTGTCTCTCTTCTAGCAAGATGTCAGTGAATTTACACACAAACTACTGGACAGGGTGGAGGATGCTTTCCAGCTCACTGTGAATGCCAAGTGAGTTTTCGGTGGTCCTGGGAGTTTGATGCTGAGGAGAAACAGATTTTAAATGTGATGCCTTAATAAATGAGAGGGCTTTACACAGATATTTGGAGTAAATGAGAGTTCCTTCTTGCCTGACGATGATGCTCCTTCAGCTCAAAATATGCTCATGAACCGTTACATCTGCATTTCCTATATGTAGGACTTTGATTGTTGCCCATATGGCTTGCAGGGTAAATAAGCTTTTTAGGGATGCTCAACAGAACTGGCGTACATGGAAGATCTGGGGTTTTGGAGCTGCGTTTCCAAAGGCAGTGCTGTAACTTGCACCTTGCCAGTGCCAATGTTACGATGTGCTTTTGAGCATGAGAAGATCCCTCTGTATCTTGTGCTTGGATAGAAAACTTTGAGAACTGCAGGCACATTCCCAGGCTAAGGCTCAGATTATGACTGGGGGTTTTCTGCAGCCTTCGGCAGTAAGTGGATGTGTGCTTTTTCCTTCTGGAACAGGAACCCGGAGGACAAGTCTGAAAACCCAATGGTACAGCTTTTCTACGGGACTTTCCTGACTGAGGGTGTCCATGATGGTGAGCTGGGGCTTTGGTAGATTCCCTTTTCAGCTCCTTTGAGTGTTTTCATTGATAGCTGCAATGATGCAGGATTTTGTTGCACATTCCCTATGGAACTGCCTCGTTCTGTAAACTTGCAAATGGTCTCCATAAAATGGACCATAACATTTACAAAGTCTGTCTTCTCGAGACATTAAATGCTCACAAGTGCCCGTGTTTTGAAAGCAGTTGGTTGTAAGGAGGCTTACCTTGACAGAGGTGTGAGCAGCTGCATGTAGGTCAGTCCTTGCAAGTAGTGTCTCTAACTGGTGCTGACAACAAACTCTTTGAGTTAACCTGAGTGTTTTGTTCTCTCAGTTTCACTCCTGGGCTTTGTATCCTTTCTGTTATCCAGGCATTAATTTTTCCAAGATCGAAACCTTTGGTCAGTATCCCCTTCAGGTAAATGGTTATCGAGACTTGAATGAGTGCTTGGAAGGAGCCATGGTGGAGGGAGAAATGCAGGAGACGACCACATCTGAGCCAGACAAGTACAGGCAGGAGGTAAGTTCTCCCTTTTGTGTGGAGCTTTTGGTTGCCTGCTGCAGGAAATGCAACACGTATGGCACGGGAGTGTCTCAGTATATTCTAATAACTCTAAAAGGCAAGTGTAAATGTTCTCTATGAATTAGTACAAAATGATACCTGGAGTCTCATGTAAATGTATGAACGGTGAGACACCAAGTCCGTGCTGATTTGTAAAGATGTGTTGCCCCGTGTAGCCAATTTGAGGAGGATGTTTTAAATTGAAAAGGTGAACATCTGCTGCTCATGCAAGTGTGATAAAGTCTCTCTCTTTCTATTGAAGCCTACCTGTACCTGAGTAGGGGGAGAACCACTGCCTCCCTCTTTTTGGAGGGTAAAAGTACAGTGCTTAACTCTGGTATGCCATTTGGAATTTGTATCTTTCTCCCTATTACAGTGTGCGTTTGTTGTTGTTTTCAATTCTCGTTTCCGCTTTTCTCTGCTTATTTTTTTCCTCTTTTTTGTTTTTGGTGGCTTTTTGGTGTTTTTAATCTTGCAAATCACAAAGCAATCATAAAATACTCAGTTGCAGCAAAGTGGAAAGCAACAGTGTACCATCACATTCAGCATCCTGCATGTGCAGTTGCAGTTGAGAACTTAGCTCACAGGAAGACTGCGACTTTGCATGAAGGCATTTGCAAAGGGGTCTGGCATAAAGAGGGCAGGGAAAGGTATTCCAGTTCTGTGAGATATCAGGTCTGGGATGGGCAAGCCTTGCCCAACTCTGGACTCAGTGGACTCAAATCCTTGCTTCTGCTTTTCCTAGTTCCTGCCTGAAACTGTCCAGATGCATTTGCAGCTCCCAGAGGTTAGGGTTAGGGTTTATGGGCTGCTTCTGGGAAAGCTGGTGTCAGGGGCAGATTTATTGTGGCAGGACAGCTGACATGAATCCTGCACAGGAAAATGAGCTTAGCATGCTCATCCCGAGCCCAGGCAGCAGCACTGCTGGGGTAGTGCAGGCTGAGGCAGGAGTGCTGGGGGTATTTGTGAACCCAGCAAGAGAGGAAGTGTAAATCCAGTCAAGGGTTGCGCCTCCAGCCTGGCTCTTGGAATCAGTGTGTGGATGGCACAGGAAGTGGGGGGTTTCCTCTGACCCTCCTGAATCCAATAGTTTGTAAATAGCCTGAGAGGGGAAAGGGATCAGGTACTGCCTGAGGACTTCTTCCTGTTCATCACTGCATGTGACCCGCATTGGAAAAGAGCTCTCTTAGCTGACACACAGAGGTTGTGCAGTGTCTGCTAACTGTGTAAAGCTCAGGGTTGGACCTGTTAAGAATCCATCAAGCTGGATGCATCAGGAACTTTCTGAAAGCTGTTGCTAGGGTTTTTTTGTGCTACAAATGTAAAATGGGAGCGGAAATTTGAATCTCCTGAAATCTGTCGTTCTGACTAATCCTTCCATAAAGAAAATTGTCGCTGATTCAGTATTTAAAGTCAGACCCATTTAGGATGAGTCTGAAACCACAAAGGATCGGTCACCTCCAACCGAGTCCCTCTGGGGGCACTTGTGCTTCTGTTCCAGCGCTGGTTTACAAAACTCCCCCCGGTGCTGACCTTTGAGCTCTCCCGATTCAAGTTCAATCAGTCACTGGGACACACCGAGAAGATTCACACCAAGCTAGAATTTCCCGAGACCATTTACATGGACAGGTGAGTGCTGTGGGATGTTTAAGGCTTTATTGTCATTAAAGACATTAAAAGGTCATGAAGGTAAGCAGGGAAGGACTCTAAAACAGTTACAAAAGACAGCGAATGTTAGATGTAGACAAATCTCAGCTGGCTCTGTACTTCACTGCTTAGGTACCTCTACAGCAGTAAAGAGCTTATTCAGAAGAAGAGAGAAGAGGTTAAGAGACTGAGTGAGAAACTGGTGATTCTGCAGCAGAAACTGGAGAGGTAAGGAGATTGTACCCCCTGGAAGCCTGAAAATGCTTCCATTTAAAAGAGCTTCCTACTGGAAACAAAACTTGGAGGGGAAGGAGAAACCGAGCGAGCTTATTCCGAGAAGCATCTGCATTACTTTTTCTATTAGACTTCTTTTCTGGCTTAGGGTTTGGCATTATTGATTAGGGAAGGAAGGAGATCAATAGGAAAGATCTCAATTGTGGACAGGCAGAAGATTTCACATGCCAGGTGCTCTGTGTCAAAGTCCCTTTGTTTGGCATTAAACCTGCTCACAGTTTGCACTCTTGGAACTGACAGTGCTGTGAATGAGTGGCAGGCAGAGGTGTGCTGTGTCGCAGTGGCCCTGGTAGGGTCTGTGCTCAGCCAGAGGCTCGGGGGTGCTATGAAAACAGTTCACATTTAAGCCCATGCGTAGCATCTTGCAGGGACAGGCTGGGATGGAGCCAATGGTCTGCACAGCAGTCAGCTTGGTCCTGTGCTGGGGTTTGTGACTAAACCATGCTGATAGCACAGCAGTGTCCCTCTGGAACACCTGGATATTCCCCTCCTTCCTTGGCTGCTCAAACCATCTCCATCCTGACCCACCTCCCTGTTGCTCTTCTGTTGTCCCCTCAGGTTTAACCCCCCACAACCCTTTGTGCATTTTCCTGTAGGTACCTGAATTACGGCTCCGGCCCAGCCCGCTTCCCACTGCCTGACATGCTCCAGTATGTGCTGGAATTCGTTGCCACAAAGCCAGCTGTGGCTATTCCTTCTGCTCAGGACTCCCAGACAAGACCTCTGCAGTCCCCAACCAAGCCTTGTGTTTCAGACAGGCTTTCCCAACCAAACGGGTTAGTAAACAGAAGTAAGAACAGTGTGCAGGAGAACTCTTTGCCTTTCAGCCCAGTGCTCCCGGCTTGTGTCCTGAGAGCAGGATACTTCTGTGGCACTGGGAGCATGGGGCTGGACTATCTGAAGGCCCAGACAAGCTTCGCTCACTGCTCTGCTCCTGACTTGGTTCTGTTTGCATCAATATAAGCTGCATCTAGTCAGTTCCTTTTCCAAAAGCATCACCATATTCCTTGTCTCTGCAGCAATTCTGAGTTAAATGTTATCCTCTTTTTGGTTAGGCTACTAATTTTTTTGCTTCATCAACCAGTAAATTACTGCAATATTGGATTATTAAACCAACCAAATGGTTGGTTTACACTCTAAATGAAGCTGAGTAAATACATGAGTTCCTTGTCATAAGGGAAGGGATTTTTAGAAGTACTCATTGTGGAAACTGCTTCCAGAGTTCTGGCTTTTATTTGTCCACTGCTCTTGGATTTTGCTTCACAGCACACTGGAAAGGAGGGGCAGTAGGACAAAAGATGGAGCTTTCTCTTCACCTGAGCAAGACTCGAGTGCTCCCCTGCAGACATGTGATGCAGCCCCAGCAGTGTCTGAGCATCCAGCTCCTCATGTGGTTTCCGAGGAGGAGCTCAATCTGGTTCAGACCTGTCTGGAGCGGTGGAGAAAAGAGATCGAGCAAGACATGCAAGGTTGGCCCCAAATGTATTTGTTGAGTGCCAGCCTGACTTCCCCACTGTTGCTCCAGCCAGATACACCCTGAACTAGAAATAATGCTACACGCACTTCAGCTCTGCTGTCAAGTGTCTTTGGGAGCTGCTGCAGGGTTCAGACTTGGAGATGACAGGGGCTGGCACAGGCTGATGAGCAGTCATGAATTCTGACGTGTTTCTCTCACTTGTGATGTTCTTGGCAGATCTGAAGAGAACTATTGCCGGAATCAACGTGTCCATTGAGCAAATATACTGTGACCCCCTCCTCCAGCAGGTAGGAGATGCAGCTGCGTTGGGGAAATACTAAAGTGGTGTTACTGTTACTGGTTTTGGTAGTAGCTGTCAGCTGGAATTGTCCACTTTGTTGTATGTCAGAATCCCAGTGGTGAAGCAGAGGAAGGATTCTGTATGACAATCCTGTTGCTTTTCCCTGCACAAGTCAATTGTCAGTAGGAAAGTTTACCACATGAATCGAGCGTCTTGCACCAGGTTACAGCTATGAATTTACTTGTAAGCTTTGCACAGAGGTCAGAGAACATCCTTTCGGAGCATCCCCCTGAACACTGTCCGTGTGCACTTGCAGGTTCCCTATCGCTTGCATGCAGTCCTGGTACACGAAGGGCAAGCGAACGCTGGTCACTACTGGGCCTTCATCTACGACCAGCCTCGGAAAAGCTGGCTCAAATACAACGACATCTCCGTGACAGAATCCTCGTGGGAAGAGGTGGAGAGGGATTCCTTTGGGGGCGTGAGGAATGCCAGTGCCTACTGCCTGATGTACATCAGTGACAAGGTGTCCAGACCTGCTGGTTAGTCACACGTTGGTTGTCACCATGTGCTTATGACATTCCTCAGCTTCTCTCTGGCACAGCTGTCCTTTGACAGCCCAAAAAGCTTTGCCCCAGATAGAAGTGAAATAATTTGCTCCACACTCGATTCCTTTCTAAGTCCTTGGTAGGGTTGAAAAGTGAGGAATGACCTCTGCTGGTGAGAGGAGGTTCAGTGCGTTGTTAACATGTAGAAACATTTAAGCTCTCTCCTTTTCCTGCTTTCAGTATGCCTCTAGTGCTGGTGGTGTTCACTGACTCTCCTTGCAGTTTATATGACAGTGCTGCTTTTATGAGGGCATGTGAAATGCCTCCAGCTTTATTTCTCCTATTTTGGTAACTTTCTGACTTGTTGGCTTGGTTTTTTGTGATCCCATTGCATTGAACCTAAGGGGGCTGGGGTTTTATGCAGCCTTTCCTGGTGGCAGTGGCTTAGACTTGCAAGTGTGTGTGCAGTGCCAATGTATAAATAGTTAAGTGGAGAAATTACTGTGCACGTGGCACTATACATGGCAAACAGCTGTGGAAGAACCCAATAATTTCACGCGTGGTTCATTTGGATGTATTAAAGAGAAGAAACAATGGAGAACTGTCATCCTGTTCATCGCTAAATGTGGCTGATGAGGATCTGGAGGTCATTCTTTGTCTGGTGCCTCTGACAGTTCTGTTGCTGAAATGAATCCTTGGTTTGGTTTGGGGTTCGTTTTTTTCCCTTCCTATTTAGTGCAATTTTGTTGGTTTTTAAAGATGCTTTTACGATGGCTGCAAAAGAAATCTCCAGTGTAGAGAACTACCGCTTGCTTTTGGTACATTTTCGGGCTTGTCTCAACCTGGTGCTACTGGGGTTTTGTGCTATTTTAAAACCAATACTGAAGTAAGTCTAAAAGGTGTTGAAAAACACCAGGGCAACATTCATGCCATGGAACTTGCACAGTTCTCCACCTTTATCTGCTGTGTAGGGTCCTAGGTACGATGTCTCAATCTAGGTTGTGAATTTTCCAGCTATTTGCAGTTGAAATACCATTCTCTGTACAATTGTAGCCCTTGAGTAGGGATGCATTTCTGACCAACTGCATCAGCAAGTGCTGCTTCTGGACTCCCTATAGTAAATGCTGTCTAGTGGTAGAACAGGCTGGGTTTTGTTGCAGATAACTCTGGAGTTTTAATGGAACATCCTAAGTTACAAAGGTGGGAGAAAGGTTGGGGTTCCCCATTTATGCCTCAGCTGGTTTGAGCGCAGGGTACTCGGTCCCTAGTGGTGCTGCCCCTGTTCCTTCCAGACACCTCGGGGGTTCAGAAGGAAATTGAAGACTTGCCCCTGGAACTGAAGCAGTTCATCCAGGAGGACAACAGGCGCTTCGAGCAGGAGGTCGAGGAGTGGGAGGAGGAGCACTCCTACAAGATGCCCCAGAGGGAACCTTCGCCCACTCCTGAGTTGCAGGAGCTCTCCTCTGACACAGGCCCAGGTAACACCACGGCTGTTTTCTGTTCATTTCATGGTCATGGGCTACTCTCAGTTCACTGCCAGGCTCGTGTATTTCTTACACTACCAAATGGAAACGCTTCAAGTGCTGCCCTCTGCAGTGGGAGACCTTCCTTGGCCGTCCCCGCTGGCAAGTGCCAGACCCACAGGAAGGGGGCACGCACCTCGGGGGTGAAGGCAGCAGCTGCTCCATCCTCTGCAGAGGGATGGGGCTGTGGGGGGGAGATGCTGTGGGTCGCGCTCACCACAGCCCCGCTCTGCCCCACAGATCAGTCCTCGCCCTCCACGTGTGCCCTGGTCTCCAAGCACACCCACATCTCACAGGAGCAGACGGCTGAGGCCATAGCCAGAACCGGCAGCACCTACGACAGTAAAGGGGCTGAGGCAGCTCTCTGCGAGGTAGGACCCTACTGCACCTGCCCTGGGGCTCACCCCACTGCTCTCTTGTGCTGCTCTCCTGTCCGTGTCTGTGCCGCCTGTGCTCGGTGCCCCTCTGCTGTCCTGTGCTTTGCTTTACTGCCTCTTACTCGTTTTCTTCTTTTCTCTTGGCCACAGCCCAAGGAGGTAGAGCCAGTGAAGGCCCAGATGGGAGAAACAGCCCCTACGGGTCAGGCAGAACAGCCCCAGGACGCTAATGAAGCAGAGCCTGCTGCCCACAGTAGCTCACAGGTCTCTGAGGTGGAAATCCCCAGTGTGGGGAAGATTCCCGTTAGATCCGATGCAGATGGATATAATGAGGAGGTACAGATCCCAACACAGGGGTCAGTTGCTGCTGGTCATTAACCTCTGGCTTTGTAGCTAGCTAGCTTTGAGCTTTGCTAAGGCTGGGGGATATAGCAGTGGAAACACTGCTGCTTGCAGAGTGCCTGTTCCCACCATGAGAATGGACATGGCTGGACCAAATCTTTGACTAATTCTGTGTCTAAATGGCTCCAGAAGATCAGTGCTGTATAAGCACCCAGTCCTTAGAGCTGCACCTTGCTCCTGTGGGTCATCATTCTGGCACAGCTATGTCCAAATCGGACCCAGCTGTATTAATCTATTTACAGGCCTCCCCACCATCTCCAGTTACGGTTTTGTGCCTATCTCAGAGACATTGACGGCTGACAGCATGACTTACAGCATGACTTACAGCTGCTGAGGTTTTGAATCTGCCTGTTTAACTGCACTGTGGAAGTTCAGTCTTTTTCACAAGTGACCGTTACTCCTTGAGTACATTTAATACATGCTTGAGTACGTTGAATCCATGCTCGTGTGGAGCTGGCACCACGAGCTGCTCCCACACAGGCACTGCTCCCTCCTCTGCATGGCTGAAGATTGACCTTGCCCAGAGGCACATGGCAAGTGAGCTTTATGTTCTCACTTGTTGAGTTTACAAACTCAAGGTGTGGAATGAGCAGCCTTTAGACCTTTAAGCACTTAAAGGGCCCTCCTGCATGTGAAGTGCATGTGATTGATGGAGTAAGCAGTACACCAGGAAATGGCAGCTCTGGCTTATTCTGCCTGTATTTGTACAGTTTCCTTTAAACCTTCTCTCTTCACCATGACTTCTCTTCTCTCCCTGTCTGTTCCGGTGTTCCCTGTTCCTGTTTGTTCCCCTGCTTTCCTGGTAGGTGATGCTGAGTCCAGCCATGCAAGGTGTCATCCTGGCTATTGCAAAAGCCCGCCAGACCTTTGATCGGGATGGGTCTGAAGCAGGGCTTGTTAAGGTATCTGATTTGCTTGCTAAATCCACTCATATGGATACCCATGTTCACAGAAGGAAGGATCTATGCTGCACTGACGTGTCAGGAGTGGGGAGGGAATGGTTTGCGCAGTTTTCCTTCTAGCTAACAGCCTCATTGTCCGTCATTGTGGTTTCTGCTCTCATTGTGCTTACAGATCCATGGGTTCTAAAGAGTCTTTAGACCATGTAAGAGAGAGCCTGCTCCCCCAGTGGAAACCACCTCCTGCCTTTCTCTGTTCACTTTCTGCTATTCCTCCTGCTGCTTCTTTTAGCGTCAGCAGTTCCCTTGCTCTGGGTACCCCAAAGTAGCCTCTCTTTGGGTGCCTTTCAGAACCTGTTGTCTAGGCAGTAAACAAACCAGCACTCGTGAGGTTTTGTTGGTCCTGAGCATGCTTTCTGTGACCTCAGGTAAAATGTGGCCTTGAGAAGCATCTTCTGTTGAGCAGAGGGATCAGAAGGAGTAAGTGCTGCTGCATATTGAAGCTGGGCTTAGATTTCACGGGCAGGTAGATTGAGCTAAGTGTGCCACATGGGAGAAGCCACCCATGCTGTTAATCTATAGGAACATAAAGCACGAGATAGTCTCGCACCTCACTACAGAAACGAGTGTGTTATGGTTGATTTGTATAAGGTGAGCGCTTGCAGGAGGGCTGCCTGGGCCACGTGTACCCATGTTAGCCCTTGTGCTTTGTTGGCAGGCATTCCACGAGGAGTATTCCAGACTATACTTACTCTCCAAGGAGCTCCCGAGTCCTCGGAAAGATGCAAGGTTGCAGCATGTGCTCATTTACTTACTGCAAAACAAGGCTCCACAGCAGATCGTGGAACGGACCCTCCTGGAGCAGTTTGCAGACAGAAACCTCAGCTATGATGAAAGGTTTGTGCCCCAGTTCCAAGGTGAGGCTTTTCCTGGGGCCTCACTCTGCTGATCCTGGTCTTCTCTCTGCTTACACGGAGCAGGTCCATTAACATCATGAGGGTAGCACAAGCAAAGCTGAGACAACTCGGTCCTGACGATGTCGATATGGAGGAGTACAAGGTAAGAGACCCCAGCGCTGCCCTGATCCCTTGGACAACACACCTGGCACTGTCCAGGTGGGGAGCTGAGCGGGCTGCAGGGCACCCCCTTGCCAGAGAGGGATGCATCTGCACTGCACTGCACTGATTGATGTGTCACTTACAAGAGGTGTCTGAGCCCTTCAGGGGGCAGGATGTGATACGAGGTGTGTGTTGTGGGTGATGCTGATGCTCTGCTTCCTCACAGAAATGGCACAAAGACTACAGCCTCTTCCGCCAGGTGTCCGTTTACCTGCTGACGGGGCTGGAGCTGTACCAGAACGAGAAGTAAGTCCCTTCAGCTGTGCATTCAGATGAGATAAGCTGTGGCCTGACAGTAAAGGCCACTTGGACAGACTTCATCTTCCTGACCCATGGTGGCCTCTCTGTCTTCAGTCATGTACTTGAGGCCAGCAGGCTCTCTTGTAGCTTGCCCTTTCTGGAAGGTCAGCCTTGCTTAGCACTTTAGATATTGAAGCAGGTTCTTAGAGCTCCCCCTAATGTATGCGCTGTGAAGCATTCCCAGAGATGGGTTTGCAGGAACAAGTGCCCCCTTTGGACTCCCATATTAAAACTAAACTTGAATTGGGCATTTCACTTTGTGTAAACACATGCTTTGGAGTACTCTAGGCACTTAAGAACTTTAAAAAGACCTTGGTTTCCTCCTTACTATTTCAGAACCCATATTTTACATGAACACAGTGCAGTGTGGGGCAGGACAGTGCCAGTTTGTAATTGGGAAATGGATGTTTCCCATCCAGAAAATCAGCTGGTTTTCAGAAGTTCTTTATGGATGGAAGCAGAATCAAGTGCTGAGGGGGTTAGGAGTGATGAGACACCAAATTCAGGTGGGCAGGTTGCCAGGGGGCTGTTGAGAGCTCCCCTGACCTGACCCGATCCCTGTCAGCTCTGCTGTTTTCTCCCCAATAGGGGTAGAGGCTACAGATGTGTGCGGGAGCTGAAGATGCTGCTGCTGCACACAAAGGGCAAATGTCCCAGAGCAATCCTGGCACTCGTGCTCGGGGCACATCGTACTCAAACTTGGCTTTAAAGGGCTGCTCCTGAGGTGCTCATTTGGCACCCTGAGCAAAAAGGAACGTGAATTCCTGAGTGGAGGGCATCTGTTCATTTAGGGTTTGGCAGTGAAATGAAGCTCTTCCTATTGGGCCTGATGGTAGTACCAGCCAGGCCAAGAGGAAAGTGTTTCCTGACGTGACAGTCTTCTCCTAGGTACCAGGAGTCACTCACCTACCTGGTGTATGCCTACAAGAACAACACCAAGCTGCTGAAGAAGGGCATCAACAGAGGAGTGGACGAGTCACTGATTGCCGTGTACAGAAGGAATTGTCTCCTGGTCAGTAGGCTGGTTCCTGGAGAGGTGGGGGGAGCAGCCCGTCCTATGGTTCGCTTCCCAGCTGCTCTTGGGCATTGCCCAGGAAGTCAGACCCGTTTTAGGGGTGTCCCCGTTTAGGAGCACATGTAATTAACAAACCACGTGTTTGGGGAAGGTTTGGGTGCTGCTGCCCGTGCTCTTGGCTGTTAACTTGGCACTTGTGTTAACTCAGTGGTCGTGTTGGTTTCCATCCTTTCCCACCCCTCTCCCCCAGTCTTTATTTCTGATATTAGCAGCCTGTTCTCTCTGAGCAAATGATGATTTCCTGTTCCTCGGGGCAAAACAAGAGCACCAAAATGAGGACTGCTTTTAGTTGACACTCGTGGTTGCCAAGACCTCAGTTTGTTTTCTGCTGTGTGAACCTGGCAGTGGTTCTGTCAGTCTCTGCATGGTCCCTGAGCTGTGGCCCTTCCTGACCGCATGCTGGTGATGTGTGCTCTGTCCTTGCTTGTCACAGCTCTGTCCCCTGATTCTCTCTCCTCCCCTAGAAGCTGAATGAAGTGGCAGCATCTATGTTCATAAGCTGTGAAGAAGATCGGGTGGCAGAGGGCATTAGCATCCTGAACGAGCTGATCATCCCCTGCATGCACCTCATGAACAACTTGGACATCACCAGAGAGGACCTGGATGCCCTCGAGGTCATGAGAAACCTTTGGTGCTCCTATTTGGGTCGCGAAGACATGGACGGTAGGGAACAGTGCTGACCTTGCCTTTGCTGTGGCTTTGTGGGCAGTGCAGTGTCTAGGCCTGAATTCCTCTTCAGGAAAGGGCAAGGGAATTCAGCAGTGGCCGGGAGCATGTCCAGAGCTGCAGAATCCGGGGGGGGGGGGGCAGATCCAGGGGTCTTAGTATGGTGGTTTAGAGCTGGCGTTACTGGGAAAGCCGATGCTGTGCCCCAGGACCAGGGTGTCCCTGCTCTGTGGCCCCAGGCAGGGCTGGGGGCTGACACCGCTCACCCCTGCCCTTGGGAGCCAGAAGCTGATTCTATAGCAGCCATCGTGGCTCTGTAGCCGCAGCCCCAGAGCCAGCTGGGGTCTTACTCTTGCACTGCCACCGAGTGCCTCCTCCTCTCCCCTCGACAGCAAAGCTGCAGATGAGGCTGGGTGAGCTCCTGCCCCAGCTCCTCGACTGCCCCAGCAGGGACATCGTCCTGAAGGAGCCCCCGAAGATCCGTCCCAACTCCCCCTACGACCTCTGCAGCCGCTTCGCTGCCGTCATGGAGTCCATCCACGGAGCCTCCACCGTCACTGTGAAGTAGCCCATGGCCACACGTCCTCCACCGGCAGCACCTGCGAGGGAGCAGGCAGAGAAGGGGCAGCTCGAGGCCAGAGTGCTGCTGCTCATGCATACAAGGCAGTGAAACAGGATTGCACTTGACAGACAAAACCTCACCACATAAAGCAGGGTTCTGCTTCCGCAGCTTCCTGGGCACGGAGCCTGAGGCCTGTGACAGCCACAGAGCAAGGGTCTGCTCCGCAGGTGAGCAGCCACGAGCTGCTGTTGGCCTGTCAAGCACCTTTACATCATCCTGAGGGATGAGACAAGAAGTGCAGGTCTTGCCAAGCTCCTGCTATAGCAGGAATCAGGGCTGTGTCATCAGGAAGCAGGGATGGAGGGTGGCTCCCGCTTTCTCCTATGGGCAGCTGAGTATTCTGGTCAAGCAAAGAGGGTTTTGGGCTTTTATGTTTTGCCTGGCAGGAGCAGATACACAGGAGTCTTCCTCTGAGGAAGCAGTGAGAGGAGATTCTCTTCTGCTTGGTTAAGGGAGATCCAGAGGACATCCCCCCCCTCAAATGTCCTCCCCTCAGGGGCTCATTGTCAGATGAGCATCAACAAGTGCTGAGGGCTGGAATGGGCTCCTTCTTGTTGGTGGTGGGCTTCCCATGTTGATGTTCTGTGAAACCAGTGCCCTGTTTGTGGCTGCAGCCGTTGCTGGGACCCTGTTTGTTCAGACTATGCAGAGTTCTGAAAGTGCAATAAAAGCATTTGTTCTATGTTAGAATGAAAACGCTTCCTTTGAGCTTTGACTCCAGGCTGGTGTTACAGGGCATGGGCTCATCTTGGGTCCTGGGAGGCCACTGGGCCAGGGCTTTCCTGTGCTTTAGGCAGTCCTTCTGCCTGCTGCTGCTGGCTCTGCTCTGACCAAGCACAGATTTGTCAGCAGCACAGGAGGAGTTGGGAGACCAGAGAGAGACACGGGTGAGTTTTTATTCCAGCACAGCCGCCACGTGTCCACAGGACTCATTCCTAGCACCAAAGTCATTGCAATAAGCAGAGCTCTCAGAATGGGGATTGTCAGCACGGGCCCACCCTGCTGCCTGTTGTTCAGTAAGAGAGGGCGCCCAAGGGATAATCCTGCATCCTCCTGGTGGTTTTACATGAGGCAGAAGTGTCATTACCTGCAGGGACTGTTGGTGCCCCAACAGCCAGGCCTGTGTCAAGCCCTGGGAGGCTGCAGAGCTGCTGCTTTCTCAGCTTTGTCCCCCATAGTGGTGATGGAGAGCAGAGGGAGGAGACCTCCAGCGTGAGTCTCAGGGGCTTTGGCTGCAGCAGGTGAGAATGTGATGCCTTGCTCACCCCTCCCAGCCAGCAGCCTTCTCATTTCTAGACAGCGTTTGCAATGCTGTGTGTCATTGCAATACACAGGTGGTAGAATGTGGCTTGGGGAGGGAATCTGGTTCTTCTGATCCTCCCAAGATAATGGCTTTGTCCCATTCTCTGTGGTGCTGCAGGAAGTGAAATATTCACATACCCGAAGCCTGCTTTAAAACACAAAGCAGCAAAGGCTTCTCAGGAGCACAGGTCAGTGCCTGGCAGGCCATGATGCTTGGGTTAAGCTGGAGCCATGGGGTGCGCAGCTCTTTGCACAGCACATTCCCACCCCTTGCTCTTCCTCCCTTAATCCGTTGTTCTTCCTCAGGAAGGGCTGAGCACACACCTCTCCCCCCGTGGCTCTCAGGCCAGCCCCAAGCCCGAGCAGCGTCAGAATCACCTGGGGATGATCCCTCTCCTCTGGCTCCTTCTCCTCTCAGTGAACAAAGTGCGGGTTTCGAAAGGGACTTGATGTAGGAGAGAGGACTTTGCTTCCCGCAGGAATGCCAGTGTCGGTCGGGGGCTTCCTTTGGAGCAGTCACGCGCCCATGGTGCTGAGCTGCAGGGATTAAAGCAGCTGTGAACTCGGGTTTTAACCAGTGCTGTAGCAGGGGGCTGGCCTCTGCTGGGATGCCGGGTGCTAGTCCAGGTGGATGGTCCATGCTGCTGGTTGCTCAGGGGCGTGCAAGCAGGCTTTGGTTTTACAGCCACGTCAGGAAAAGGTGGAAGAAATGGTTAAGGAGACCCACCAAATGGCCTCTCACCTCTTTGCACAGGTAGTGGATGCAGCTGAGGAGCTTCCTACAGAGGGTCTGTGGCACACTAAGAGCTTTATGTCTTAGCCCCAAGAAGATGAGGCTATTGCAGGGGATGCAGCCACTGGTTTCCTGCTCTGCAGCAGGAGCCATCTCTGGTACCACCTCATGTCTTGTTTTCCCTCTCCCCATGTTTTCCACCTTTCTCTCCAACTCCCCCCCAGTCTTTTCTGGACAGACCAAACAGCACTGCCCTTGCAGTTACCATCCTCCATCCACACTCATGCTGTACCTCATGCAAGATGCAGCCATACACTCAGAGCACAGAAACATGCTGCTGGCAACCGTGATAATTTATTGGGGGTACATCACAGTGATACGGCCACGCACGGAGTGAGATGCTGCTCCGGAGCATAGCCATTGACCGCTGTGGACTTGGCAATGGGGGTCTAGCAAGGGAAGCTAGTGCCTCTGCTCGGGTGTCACTGCTGCTGCTCTGCCCCTGCCTTGCTGCCTGCTCCATGCCCTTGTTCCTTTGGAAAGGAACCGCGAAGCAGGCGCAAGGATGGAGGGCGAGCGGGGCCGCAGCAGTCAGCACATCAACCAGAGCCCCTAAATGACCAGGTCTGCGGGCTTGGGGTGCGGGGGGTGGCCCGGGGCCGGCGGCGTCGAGGGCGTCGTGCTGCGGGCGCTGCAGGCGAGGAGGAGCCCACCGGCGGCGAGGAAGGCTCCGGCGAACCAGCCCAGGAACGTGGCTTCCCCGAACTCCCAGCGGGGCACGATGTCGGGGACGCTGCTGTCCCAGAAGTCGAGGACGGTGTTGTAGGCGACCCAGGACACCGGAGCCAGCGTGGCCATCCCGGCCGTGCCGAACGTGGCTCCCCCGGCGAGCAGGAGCCGCCGCTTTAGCCGGGGCTTGTCCTCGCAGGGGGTCCAGCCCTCCAGCCCCGGCGCGGCCAGCAGGGCCCCCAGCAGCCCCAGCCCGTTGGAGAGGCACATGAGGAGCCGGGAGACGCGCAGCTCGGGGGGCAGCGCCAGGAAGGAGCCGTGGGCCCGGCACTCGACCACCCCCTCCTCGCGGGCGATGCAGACCTGCCACAGCCCCATGCTCCACACCTCCAGCTCGTTCAGCTCCAGGTTGAGGCTCTTCCAGAGCGGCACGAAGGTGGTGACACAGGAGGAGACCCAGCCCAGCAGCGCCAGCAGCAGCCCCCCCGCCTGCGCCTTCGCCCTCCAGCTCCCGGCCATGCTCACACCGGCCGCGGGTTCGAGCCGGCTCCGCCGCCGTCGGGGTGGGGCCAGGCTCATCCTCACGCTCCGCAGGGGAAGCGGAGCTCGTCCCGTCGGGGCTGCGGCCGCTGCCGCCCCGGGCCGGGAGGGTTAAACCGAGGCACGGAAATCAGCGGCCACCCGGAGCCTTGGCAGGGACGGAGCCTCCCGGCAGCGCCGCTCCGGCCGCGGTGGGGCCCGGAGGGGACCCCGAGGTGTGATGCGGCTGCAGAGCCGGCGTCAGGCGCCTCTCAGAGGCACCGACCTCATTCACTCGGTAAATGAATCAGAAAAGGAGCCTTCGAGAGCTGCGCTGAGGACTCAGGGGGGGAGGCTTTGCCTGCTGCTCACAGATGGGCACCGATGGCCCAGTCCTGCACCCTGACCCTCACCAGGGACATGGCTCCTGGTGCCCGATGGGGGAATGCTGCCCCGGGGAAGGTGCCCGGCTGCTGAAACATGGATGGGGAAAAGGATGGGCAGCATCACCAGGAAAATCCCAACTTCAGCTCCCACCCACCCCCTCCAAGGCCCTCCCTGGGGTCTGTCAGCGGATTCATCTTCCCCGGGAGATTAGTGACTAATCTCTCCATCATCTGCTGTCTTTCTTATCAACGGGGTACTGGGGCCCAGCCTGGAAATTACCAAGTCCTGCTGGTGCCAGGGTCCAGCCCCACTGAGCACCAGGGCGGGACTTCTCATGGGGCTCCCAAAAGGTGGGGGTGAAGAAGCATGGACCACTCAGGAGACGGCCGATGTTTTCCAGCCCTTGCTGACCATCCCATCCCCAAGATCGGAAGGGAAGCATCATCCCGAGAGCAGGGAAATCCACTGGGAAACCCCTCCTGTTCCTTCCGCCTGGCTTTGGGGCTCCTGCTCTTTCTGATTAAATCGTCTCAAGGTAATTGTGCCTGTCATTGAGACAGATTAACGGGCCACCTTCTGCTGCTGGAGCAGGATTGGCGGCTGCCACCGAGCTCCCAGTCCTTCCCTCCCACTGGCCACAGCAGAGGATTCCCATCCGCAACTGGTGGGAAGATGCCCAGTGGCTGCCAGGACAGAGCAGGAGCCACCACCCGAGATCAGCGTCTGCCGGCGCAGCAGCCGCTCCACATGGACACCAGGTGGGTGCCCTTCGCCCAGGGGTCTGCTCGGGGCTGGGGGCAGGAGGGGGATCCAGAGGCTGATGTCCTCTATTGCTGGGCCTGCTTCTTGGCAGAGGTGAGGGGATGCTGGGAGGAGGCAGCGTGTCCATGGGGCTCATCCCTGCTGCTGTCCAGGTTGTGTGCCAGGAAGGTGACCCCCCAACACCCCCCCCCAGGACCCCATCCCAGGGAGCGCAGCAGCTGGGTCTGTGTCTCCATCATGGGCTGCCCTTCCTCCTGCCCCAGGGCCGCTCTGCTTGCAGCTCATCAGAGCTGGCAATGGCAGGCAGGGCCTGGGGCACGCATGGAGCGTGACTGCGGGTGTTCACCTGCACATTGGTCACTGCCGGGGCTGCTCCCCGCAGAGGCAGGCACCTCCTTGCCAGGCTCTGCAATGCAATTACAGCCCCTAATGGGCTTAGCCATCTGGTGCTAGCCCGTGGCTGCCCCGGCACTGCTCCATGGCTGGCACATGCGCTGCCAGGCAAGGGCAGCCACAGCAGACCCTGCCCCTTGGAGAGGCACCCTCCATGTCCAAAGTAACCCTCTGCTTTGTGTGCTCCATGGCAGGACCCTGTGCCCAGCCCGGGGCTGAGCTCCAGCCCCGGCCCCACCATGGTGCTCCCCTGCACCCACAACAGCATTGGCAGCAGCCGGCCGGCGATTGAGGAGCTCCGTGGCCGCAGCAACTCCATCCCCGCAGCACAGACCCCCACTGCCAAGCACATGCTGGCCTACCTGCCCCGGCCGCCCACCGACACCAGCCGCTATGGCACCTTCCCCCAGAAGGTATGGACCGGATTGCACCGGGGCTCTGGGGCATCCTCTGGGCAGGATGCCACCGCGGTGCTGCCTCAGGTCATTGCTCACCAATGGGCTCCTTTTCTCCCTTGCAGCCTGATCCCCCGGCTGCTCCCAGGGCTCTAGCTGAGGACAGCCACCCGCAAGCCACCACCACAGCCAAGAGAAGCGTCCTGATGCCAAACTACCCATCCCCACCGCGCCACAGCAGCATCACCCCCGGTGAGCCGTACCCGCTGCGGAGCCGCGGCAGCGCGGCTGCCCCACACCATCCCGGTGACCTGCCCTGGTGCTCACCGGCTGCCGCGCAGGACAGCGGTGCCCGCTGGTGCCCACTGCACGCCCTGAGCGTGGCCAACATCCCCAGCTCGGTACGCGGCAGGACCCCTGCCCGCGGCAGCGCTGCCACCTCCGTGCCCACCGCCGAGGGGCTGCAGGGCCGGCGCCGCAGGCTGCTGGAGGAGGATGGCCCCATGCTCCAGGCTGGCAAGCGGCAGCGGCAGCGCTATGTGACGAAGGTGGGCAAGTGCCAGGTGAATCTGGGCAACATCCAGGAGAAGAAGCGGTTCCTGTCGGACATCTTCACCACCATCGTGGACCTCAAGTACCGCTGGTTCCTATTCGTCTTCATGATGTGCTACATCGTCACCTGGGTGATGTTTGGCACCATCTACTTCTTTGACGCCTGGGTGCGGGGTGACGTCGGGCACCGGGGTGACCCTGAGTGGCCAGTGTGCATCGAGAACGTCGATGGCTTCGTGTCCGCCCTGCTGTTCTCGGTGGAAAGCCAGCGCACCATCGGCTATGGCTCCCGGATGGTGACGGCCAACTGCGCCGAGGGTGTCATCCTGCTGATGGCACAGTCCATCGTGGGCTCCATGATCGATGCCCTCATGGTCGGCTGCATGTTCGTCAAGATCTCCCGGCCCAAGAAGCGTGCTCAGACCCTGATCTTCAGCAAGAACTGTGTCATCTCCCGGCGGGATGAGCGGCTCTGCCTCATGTTCCGTGTGGGAGACCTGCGGGACAGCCACATGGTGGATGCCAAGATCCGAGCCAAGCTCATCAAGTCCCGGCAGACGGCTGAGGGTGAGTTCATCCCCCTGGAGCAGTCGGAGCTGAACCTGGGCTATGACACGGGTGAGGATCGCCTGTTCCTGGTGGAGCCGCAGATCATCTGCCACGTCATCAACCACCGCAGCCCCTTCTGGGACATGTCGGCCGAGTCGCTGCGCCGGGAGCAGTTCGAGATCATCATCATCCTCGAGGGCATCGTGGAAGCCACAGGTGGGTCTATGGGGTCAGGGAGGGAACCTGGCCTTGGGGCTGGCATCACCCCGGCAATGGGTGACCCAGGGCTGGAGACCCCTCGTGGGGCAGCGGGTGGCTCGTTGTGGCACCCCAACACTGAGTGCTGCCTCACCACAGGGATGACGTGCCAAGCCCGCACCTCTTACACGGAGGATGAGATCCTCTGGGGGTACCGCTTCGAGCCCTGCATGTCCCTGGAGAAAGGAGCCTTCCGGGTGGACTACAGCCGCTTCGAGATGACCTTCGAGGTGCAGACCCCGGCGGCCAGCGCCAAGGAGCTGCACGAGCTGAAGGAGCTGGAGCAGCAGGAGCACTCCACACTCAGCCTCTACTGGGACCACCTCCTGCAGCCCTGTGCCCTGCCAGGGCCCGCAGAGGATGCTCTGCCAGGGCTGAGCATCCCCGGGAGCCGGGACCAGGTGCTAGAGAGGGGGGGCAGCGCCTGAGCTGGGTGGGTGCCCAGCACTGACAGTGCCATAGCCCACCCTTGCCCTTGGGGCACAAAGCAGGACAGCGGGAGATGGACGGGTGATGGAGCCGGGGCTGAACCAGTGATGGATCGGTGATGGACAGGTGATGGATTGGTGATGGATTGGTGATGGATCGGTGATGGATTGGTGATGGATCGGTGATGGATCGGTGATGGACGGGTGATGGATTGGTGATGGATTGGTGATGGATCGGTGATGGACAGGTGATGGATCGGTGATGGATCAGTGATAGACATCTCCGCATTAAACCCCCCACACCAGTAAATGAGCTCTGCGTGTGTACTGTGTTGGTGGGAGCTGTTCACACCCACACTGGGTGTGAGGCAGGAGGGTAGGGGGGCTGGAGCCCAAACACCCCATCCCATGCACAGGGCTCCAGAACCCCCATCATTGCCCCATGGACCCAGCCATCTCCCCACAGCACCCCCCTCCCACGGTACCCCCCATCCCCATCATGGAACTGTCACAGCTGGGGGGGGAGGCTGGGGCACAGCTGGATGGGCTGAAATCAATGGAGTTCATCAGTTAATGGGGTGGGGCTTGTGCAGTCCTCATGGGGTCCAGCACCTGCAGGGTCCTGTGCCTGGCTGAGGGCAATCCCCAGCACAGACACAGGTTGGGGCTCTGCTCTGCTGAGACAGGTCCTATACACACACCCCACACCTCCCACCCCAGGTCTGACATCCGGCTTTGGGGGCAGCAACCTCAGAGCAGCTCCAGTGCCTAAAAGGGATGAGAAACCTGGAGAGGGGCTTGGGACAAGGGATGTAGGGACAGGCCAAGGGGAATGGCTTGAACCTCCCCGAGGGGAGACTGAGCTGAGCTCTTAGGCAGAAGCTGTTCCCTGGGAGGGTGCTGAGGCGCTGGCACAGGGTGCCCAGAGAAGCTGTGGCTGCCCCATCCCTGGCAGTGCTCAAGGCCAGGTTGGACACAGGGGCTTGGAGCAGCTGCTCCAGTGGAAGGGGTCCCTGCCTGTGGCAGGGGTTGGAAATCGAGGAGGTTTAAGGTCCCTTCCAACCCAACTCAATCTGTGCTGAATCAGTGCAGTGAAGCTGCTGCACAGGCACCTCGGTCACACAGACACACACACACAGACACACACAGAGACACACACAGAGACACACACACAGACACACACACAGACACACACACAGACACACAGAGACACAGAGCCACACACACAGACACACACACACAGCCACACACACAGACAGAGACACACACACACAGAGCAACTCAATCTCAAACCCATACCCTTTAAAGCTTAAGACCATGGTGTCTTTTTACCATCTTTATGCACTGTAAACAGAGGATCAGGTATACAGACGAGCAATATACATATTAACGATGCTATGAACACTTAACTTGCATGTTAATTAGACATCGTTAATATGCAAGTGACCCTGGCTCCACCAATAGGGGGTGCGATCTCTGTTTCTCTGCAGAGGTTCGCGTCCGGCAGCCCCCAAACATGCTCCGTTACCGGCCACTCGTGTCCGTGCCCGTGTCCGTGCCCGTGTCCGTGTGTCAGTGTCTGAGCTGTGTGTCAGTGCTGACATCTGCTGTTCCCTGCCTTGAGACTGTTCTCTTTCACTTCCAAACGTCTAGTCCCTTTTCAGAGCACAGCTGTAGCAGGATGCTCTTTTGCATTGATTATATATGGATCCACATACCTGTGCATCACCTGGCAATGAAAGAGGTGCCCAGACCGATGCCCAGGCAGATTTTAGCCCTATTTGCTGGCACATGCAGTGCTGTTTGTGCTGGCTGTGTCATCTGCAGGAGCACAGCTGATAGCCTCTGCTGGGACACATCCTCCTTCAGAGTAATAGTGCTGGAACACCTGAATCAGCAGAGTGAATTTACACTGATTCAGCATTTCGTGTTGGCACAGTACCTCCAATCTGGAAGTGGGTATCCAAGGCCTGGATGTGAGCTTCTAGTTCCAGTAAATGTCATTTCTTTGACTTGCAAGAGTGCCAAGATGCTCTAGAGAAGGTAATTCACGAATTGCCTTTGGGGGTCCTATTTTGCCTTGCGTAGGGGTTCTTTTTGAGGCTTCTGAGGTTGGAAACTGAAGCTTGAAGTCCTATGGACGCAGGGCTGCAATCTGACCCAGGATGTTGATTACAGGAAATGTACATTTTCCTGCTAACCACAAGGACCTCTGTGCAGAGAGCGGCAGAAAAGAAATGCTTAAAATGCATAAGGAACCAGCCTTATTTCCTTAACTTTTAGAGCTCTTTCTGACCACGCGTTCCAGCACACACTAGCGTGCTCCCTTTGGAATTGTTCCTGGCAGAGGAAGGATAAGTGCCAAAGCATTTGTTCTGGGAAAACAGCAGCACAAATGTGGGAAGGATGAAACCAGATGTGTTTCTGTACAAAGCCCCTTCAGGGGGTGCATGTGTGGGGAACTTGGGGCAGCCAAATCAGAGCGCACAGGGCTGACCTCCAACTACCTATAATAAAGGAAATGAAAGGGCCTCTTGTGTTCAGCTGAGCTCTACAGCAGGCTGTGGGCTTTGCAGCTCTCTTCAAGCAGGGCTGCTGCACCTTTGCACATCCAGCACCATCCAGAACCCTGCTGCGCATTGCTTTGGTGAGACAAGCTGAAGTAAGAGGGGGTTTCTGTGATGGTGGGATTGTCAGCAGCTCCTCCAATGCAGGACCTGCTTACAGCTTCCCTTTGCAGTGTTTTGTCATACAGCTGTGCAGAACAGGGTATCCTTGTATGATGGAGTTCTTGGTTCTTTCAGGCTGCTTTGCTGTCCTTTAGGTTAGAGATATATTGTGGTGCGTTTGTCATGCTTAGTTTGGGATTTATTGCAGCATATTCATGTCGGAGGCAGCTTCAGACCCCAGCATTTGAAAAGCAATGTCCAGGTACAGCATCCGTGACTGCCCTTTTCCCCTTTCCCATCACTCAGTGTTCTGGTTCCTCCATGAAATGATTTTTTCCATCTCTGTATTATACTCATAGCCATTTTCACAGCCATTTGTCCTGTTCCTTATGCTCATACAATTGCATCTTTTCAACAGTTATTGCTGCCACAAGGTGGTTGTGTATTTGTTCTGGATGCTCCCAAGTGGAATCTCGGGTATCATGAGGTGGTATCCAGGTAAGTGACATTGCCATACTACAGCAGACACCTTATGGGGCAGTGCCCCAGAGGTGCTTCGGTCTCTTCCCAAGTGGAGTGCAGGGCCCATGGGCACCCTGGCTGGCCTGAAAATGGGACTCCCTTGGGGAGCCAATGTAGTTCTTCACTGGGTGTCTGGGTGATTTCTTTGTTTCTCTTTCATTGCTAACTTTGACCTATGGCTTTGGGTGTCTCTTCCTGATGGTGCTGCCTTCATCTATAGTCTGTTTCCTAGAGACAAGTGTTTCAAATCAGAAGGTCGGCCTGGATGAAAAAGGAAGGAATTTCTTCAGGACATGGATCTCTGTGGCAATACTGATGCATGGAGGTATGGAATGACCCACTTCCTGTCCCTAAAGGAGACTGTAGAAGAGATGGATGCTCAGGCTTCCTAGCTGTGCTGCAAGAGCCTGGGGAAACACGAGGTTCTCCAGCCTCCTAAGCAATCAGAAACAGACAACAATGAGTAAAAAGCTGGCTGGAAAATGCTTGAAAATCTCCCTCTGCTCCAAACCATTTGTCATGTGGGCCAGGAGGAATCAGTGAGTGACTCAGTACAGTGCAGGGCTGGCAGATGTGGCTCTGCACGGCCAGATGTGGCTGGGAGGATGCTGGTGTTTGTGGCTTGGAGAAGGGTAAGGATAAGGACCAGAGCAGGGCTGTCTGCCCCTCTGCTCCTTGCAGCACAGACTGGCTGGCTCCTATCAGCTGCAGGGAGCAGGGGAAGCCCTTCTGCCCAGCCTGGGTACACGCTCCCATTGTCCCCACTAACAATGGGGGAGACAAGCGAGTGCTGGAGCTGATGACACAAACCCAAGTGCGTTGAGCAGCTGGCTGGATGCTAAAGGGAAGCTCTGTGCCTGCTGCAGGGCCTGCCCCTGCCTGTCCAGCACTGCCAGGGTGAGAGCCAGGCCTCCCAACAGCAGAACCGAGCTCTGTTCTGTGCCTGTATTTAACCTGCCTGTATTGAACCTGCCTTTCTCCAGCCTGAGGAGCATCCTCACTGCCTGGGCATCATCCCCAGGAACCCATTCCTTCATAAATAAGGAATGCCAATAAACACTTTCCATTCCTTAAGGCCCATCAGGTAGGAGGAGAAAATTCAGGGAAGCCGTTTCCATTTTCTGTAGCTTGCATTATTCATGCCTCCTGAGACACAGAGGAGAAAGCTAAGCTGGTGATGGAGAGCAGCAGTGCTGTGCTCTATGCCTCTTTCTCCATCCAGCATTGCCTTAGGAGGGCCCTAAGAGCTTCTCCTTTCCCACATAGGTGCATTTCCCCAAGACAAAAGGGTTTTCAGTTGCTCTGGCCATCAATCAGTTCCATATCTGCGGCTTCTAATGCTGCACAACCTGACATCAGTGGGGTATTCCCATCGATTGCCATCCCGATGCAGGACAGGGGGTGATGGTGTATCACAGGGGAAGGTGTTCAGCAGGTTGAAGAGGGGGGTTCTACCATCCGAAGTGGCATCTTTTCCCAGTTCCAGCTCTCCATTCATGTCAGCTCCCTTATGAAGAGCCCATGGGATGTGGTACCCTTGCAAAGAGGCTGAATGCAGGTCCTCTGGCCACTCACCCTGCAGGTAAGAGACCCAGAGCTCCAGACTCTGACCTAGGAACCAAGTTATCTGCCTGGCTCAGTTGGCAGAGATGCTTCTCCATCCCCCCTGCGCTCAGCAGAGGTCAGGTTTGCAGGGCATGGTCCAGAAACCATCTTTCCTATCCCACCAGGATGCATTGCTGGTTGCAATGGGAGGCAGTGAGGGGTCTGAACAGGCAGCCAAGCACCATTCCCACTCAGTCTGAGGAGCAGATGGAGCAAGCTGGGATCTTTGTGCCTCAGTCAACGCCTCTTGTTGAGCTAGATCCCACCTGGATTTCCAAGTCTCTTACAGGAACAGTGTAGTGGCTCTGGGAATGAAGGGCTAGAAGCAGAGATGGTCACCATGATATCCAGATGGATATCAGACTGTGAGGAATTGCTCTGCAATGGTTGGGCAGGAGAGCTGCACTTCTGGGACCTTTCCTGGTGGCTCCCAGACCCCGATAGCAGTGTCAGGTGAAGCAGGGGTTTACTATGGAGCATCCTACACTGCAGTGCATATTCACTGCTGGCAGCCTCCCAGCAGTGTCTCCCTTCAAGGCAAGACACCACGACAGGCAGGAAGGGTGCAGCATCCCCACTGGGCACTCCTGGATGACTGCATGTCAGCATGGAGCCAGAACTTAGCTATCCAGACCCTGCAGGCAAACAGGGAGGCACAGAGGGATGTTCCTGCTGTCAGGTGTGTCAGTGCAAGGACTGGAGCTGATTCCTCCAACAGCTGATCTCTGTTAGGTCTTCAGTCTCTGGGGCTTCTCCATACCCAGGATGCAGCCATAGGCAGGCAAAGGTACCATGGAGGAGCCCTGTGCCCTGCAGTGCTGGGGTGTTGTGCCAGCTGGGCTAACGTGGCTGCTCCAAGCACAGCAGTGGCTAGGACTGTGCTGCAGCAGCAGCATCCTTGCCCCTGTTCTCCATGGCTGTGTGCTGCATGCAGGAAGGAGGGGAGCACAGTCTCCTCCACCCCTGCTCTGTGCAGCGGTGCCACAAAGCCCAAGGGCTTCGTATCTGGGCCGTGCTACATATAGCATCCATGGGGCCTCGCTAGGCTCCCAAAGGCCTTTCTGTCTCTCCAATCAAGGGCAAAGCTCTTCTGCAGCCTCAAAGATGGGGTGGGAAGGGCCTGGGTTTGGCTTTGTGCAGTGACAAGCATGAAGTGTTTGCCACCCTCCTGTCAGCTGCAGCTCTGGGGCCAGGCAGAGCAGGTTCATGCAGCGGCAGGCACTGCACTGTGGAGCTGGTGAGCGTATCCATCAGTCGAGCCTAGAGCTGCGATCTCTGCCAGATCAATAGCACTGATTCTCAGATGCCCTCCCTTACTCCTCCATCCCGTAACTCTCCAGCTCTAATGGCCATGGAGAGGATGCCAGGGGTTTCTTCCCAGGAGCGCTGCCCCAGATCCTGTTGGCTGGGACCTCATGTCTCTCCTCCCTTGCAATTAGCAGCGGGGGAGCAAAGGATTGCTGATAGGGACCGGCTGCTGCGTGGGCATCCTGCTTTGGGTTTTGAGCAGGACTCAGTGTGATGCTGTGTGATTCATGAGCAGGAGGGAGAGATGCTCCCTTTCCTCCTGTCTTTGGGGGTAGGCTGAGGGCAGGGGGAGATGCTCCTCTCGGGAAGGATGCACACCTCTCTCCTGGAAGGGCATCCCCTGCAGCAGTGTGTCCTTGGGACAAGGCCAGGTTTTAATTGCTGCAGCAGCACCAGACACTCGAGTCACGGTCCCCAGTCAGTGCCTCAGCTTCCAGCCTGCAGCTACTGGGGATGGTCCTAGGGTGACTCAGAGCAGTGATGCCCCTGGTACACCCCATCAGAGCACAAGGACCCCCCCATGCCCTGGCTTTCTCTCCAGAGAGGAGATAGAGGCAGTTCAATTGATCTGAGCTCTTAGGAGAGCTGTGCCCTCCCTCTGCCTGTTTGTGTGCCCTGCCACATCACCAGAGCCTGCTGGTACCTGCACTGTGTCTGGCTCCCTCCTTGCCCCTGTTTATGCCTGTCTGTCTGTCTCTGCCTGTCCCCTGTCACTGCAAACGCTGCCTGCACCCTCTCCATCTCTCTGTCATGATTGGGTTTTCCCTTCCCCATCCATCCTTTGCCTTGGAGCACGGCCTGGAGGCCTCTGCATTAGGTGTGACTTGGGGACTGATTCTCCCTCGTGTATGGCTAGCAGCCATCTGCAATCTGCAGTGAAGGGGCTACCCAGTGAGAGAACCTCTGCAAGGAGCCTCCTGTAAGTACCCAGGCAGGACCTTTGCTGCCAGCACTGCCCAGAAACTGCACAATCATGCCTGCCTCCACAGCAGCACCAGGCAGGGAGCTGAGATCTCTTGCAGTGCAGTGGGGCTTGGGCAATGCGTGCCTCCAAAAGGCAGTGCCTCAAGCCTGAATTCCCTGGTTGCCTGTGCTTGCATAGCTGGGAGTGAGGGTGGGGATGTGCAGCTAGATATAAAAGGGACATGTGTGTGTTCATGGTTACATCACAACTGTTGTTTTGGATGGGTTTGGATGCAGCCCTCATGCTTGCATGCTTTTTGCACCCTAACAACGTGGCAACGTGCCTCTTGTTCTTGTCTGTGTTGCATCAATCTGCTTCCAGTTGTTAGTGATGGCTTTCTGTGTCACTTTGCTATGCCTTTAATGCCATCCTCAGCCAGCACTGTCAGTTTTGTATATCCTGGGTTACCATCTTAGTTGTGTTCTATGCACATGTGGTAGTGATCACATTCAGTACCCAGATAGGGTCAGGCCTTTGTCCTCCTCATGGCAGCACACTGGGAGCCCTGCCTGGGCATCACGGGCCTGTGGCCAGCTTGGGTGTCCAGCCCCATTTGGGGCAGCATAGCCAGAGCCAAGATTCTGTAGAATTAGCAAAACCCCCTGCACAGCCAGCTCAGCACTTGGGTGTCACTGGGGATCAGGTTCTGCTGGAGCAGAATATGACTTCTCCTATCAGCTTTCACAGTGCCAGCCCTTTTCTGCAGAGGTGAGGACAGGGCAGCCCATCCTGCCCACCTCTGCTCCTTGCTGGGATGCTTTGGAGCACAGACTCTCAGGAAGAGCAGCTCCATGATGCTGCCATCCTCTTCTGTCGCCTCCACTTGGCTCTAGAGCAGAGAAGAGCTCTATTGCCAGGCTGTTTACTGGGTCCAAAGATGTTTTGCACAGAAGCAGCTCTGCTTAGCCCCTTCCCAACCATGTAATGGTGGGAGCCTGTGAGGAGCAAGCCCTTCTTTGCATCCTCACTGCCACCAGCCCTGGGCCTAAAGCTTAAGGCTTGTGGCCAGTGGCATCACAGAGCTCCAGCTGTGTCCCGTGGTGCTTTCCCCACCACAGCCCGCATGGTTCATGTGTCTCTGGTGACTTGGTGTCCGCTGCTCACTGTGCACCTGAGCTATACCCATTTGGGGAGGGGGAATACATCCCCCTCCTCAGCACAGCTCAAACCACGCTCTTCCATCTGCTTCCAAAGCACCCTCCTTTCCCAGCAGAGCAACACCCGTACTGCCGGGAAGGGCGAGGGCCGGCGGCTCTTCTGCAGAACGTGGTGTTCCCATGGCGATGGGGATGTGCCAACCCTTCCCTCTTTGCGCAACGAGCAACGGGGAAGGGATGGGTTGGGAAGGGGCCGCGCAGGACCCTCCTGTGCCCCAATGAGGGGCGACCCGGGGGCTTCCTCCCTCCGCGCTCACCCCCGATGGGGCCGGTTCGGCCGCATCCCGGGGCGGGGGCTGGGCCGGGGCCGGTCCGCAGAGCCGAGTCCCCCCCCCCCCTCCGCACCGCGCCGCAGGGCCGGGGGCCGAGCCTCGGTGACGCCGCCCGGCACTGATTTGCTGGGGCCGCCCGCCCGGCCCGGCCCAAACTGCGGGGAGCGCCGCACCGCCCACAGCCCCGTCGGGGAGCACCGGGCAGCACCGGACAGCGCCGGCAGCCCCGAGGGCGGCAGCGCGGCCAGCACCGGACAGCGCCGCAGGTACGGGACGGTACGGTACAGTACGGTACGGTACGATAGGGTACGGTACGGTACGGTAGGGTACGGTACGGTAGGGTACGGTAGGGTACGGTACAGTAGGGTACGGTACAGTAGGGTACGGTACGGTAGGGTACGGTACGGTAGGGTACTGTACAGTAGGGTACGGTACGGTAAGGCGTTGCCTGCTGCGATGCCCCGGAAAGGGGAGGGAGGGCGCCGGGAGGGTCGCGGCCCCAAACCCGGAGCCCCCAAAGGAGGGATGCGCTGCCCGCCGGTGGGACTGGGTACCGGGATGCTGCTGCAGGGCGGCGCTGCCCCTTCTTCCCTTCCCTTCCGTCCCTCCCTCCCCTGCAAAGCTCGGGACTGCGGCATTCCTCCACGGGCACGGCGGCGCGCACACCCGATGCCTGCGGGGTGGGCAGCTCGCACTGAGCACTGCTGCCCCTCCAGGGCCCTGCAGAGGTGTTGCCTGCTTCTCTCTTCCTTGAGCATCCACACGGTGTAAAGGGAGCCCCCCTTGTTCCCAGGTCCGCAGCCAGGTTCATGTGGTTTATCCCAGCCCATCAGCCTGGCTCTCTTCTGGCCCGATGGCTTTGCCATCCCAGCTTGTTTGTCGTGGTGGTGGGTATGGAGGTACCACCATCATGGCGTGGCCCCACGTAGGTGGTAGAGACCACGTTAGAAAGCTGTGCTCTGCAAGAGCTGGGGTCGCTCTAATGCTACCATTGTTGTGAGATCTGCCCCTGTGCAAAGACCCTGGGACTGTGCAGGAGCAAGAGTTACCTGGCACCGCTGTCTGGAGGAGAGGCACAAAGGATCCAAGGGGTCATGAATCTGGAGCATGGAATATCTGAGTGTTTTTGCACATAGATGGGAGGATGCCCCATTCTCTGGCAGCTTATTTGCACTGATTTTCTGGAAGAAAGCCTGGCTGTGACCTAGATAGTGTCCCAGGACGTTCAAAGAGGAGTGGGTCAGAGCTGAGAAATAACAAAGGAAAGGACAGGGTTAGGGTTCCTAGCACCCAGAGGAGACTCGAGTCCCCATTTGCACCCTCTTGGTTGTCGAGACCAAGCAGAAGGGTATTTTTCTTCTTGGCCAGGTTTGGGGTTGCAGATACAGAGATCTTTCACAGCTCCACAGTGAGCAAATGGGTTTGGTATTTCCACCTAGAACGTTATATGAAAGACTGAAAATATGCTAAGAAGAAGAATCCAGCTGGCTGCAGTGCAGAGCTCTTCCCTGGATGCTTAGTCAGGCTCAGCGGGAGCCAACTGGTGGCCTGCTGTCCCCTCTGCCAGCCTGGAGCCCCAAAGGATGGTGCTTCACCTCCTCCTCTTGGACCAGCTCTGCATCCCCAGCCTGGAGAACCAGCTGCAGGATGCGGTGTCCTTCAGCCCCAGTGTCTGCCTTGCCTCTCCCCCACCCTCTGCCTCCATTCCGCATGTCTGCGGCTGGATTCCCCATGCGGCTGCTTGGCTGGGCTGCAAACCTTTAATTGATTCCTTTCAGCCACATTGGACTCTCAGCAGCCCTGTGGTTTTGACAGCACATCCATGGGCCCCTCACCCTGAAGAGACATGGGCTGGGCACATAGGGTGGACTCTGCCACCCCAAAGCCCATCCACCCTATAGCTGGGCAGGCTCAGCTCAGCCCTTCCTTGGAGACCCAGTGCCATCCTTTGGCAGCCTTGGCTCCGTGTCCAGCTGCCGTGTCCCTCCTTCCTGCTGCTGTTGGCCCCTTTCCCTCGCTGCATCGCAGTGACTCATCCGTGCTGAGCTCACCCGCTGGAGCCGCAGGAGGGCTGGTGGCCTGGCGCCCGCCGGCACCGATGGAGGGTCCCTCACCTGCAGCCCTATGGACATCATGGGCAGGCACTGATTCCTCCTGCCTGGTCCCCAGCCCGGGCACAGGGCAGCAGAAAGGGAAGGCAGCACACATAGGCCATGCTGAAGGTCTGTGCCATGCTTATTTAATGTCTGATATGGGGATACAGACAGGGAAAGGAGTGTGGCTGGTGTTGCCTGAGGATATGGGAAGGTGATGTTGACCAGATACATAATCCCACATTTCCTAGCTGGCTGCAGGGCCAGCCAGTCCTTGCACAGTCAATCAGCCACTGTGATGAGGAACAGGCTATAGAGCACCATAGAGGAGAGCCAGCCTGCCTGCCTGTGCCGTGTGTGCCTGTATCTGTGTGCTGGGTTCAATGGCCAACCTCCTCTCCTTCTCTCTGCCCAGGCTCCCCTTCCAGTGACAGCCAGTGCTGGGCACCTCAGTGAGAGATGAACCCCACGGTCGGCATCGCTGTCATCCTGACAGGTAGACACACATCCCCTCCCTTCTCTGCAACAAGCTCAGCCCAGAGCAGCCAGGCGAGAGCCAGAGGCTATGTGGGCATCCCCAGTGCTTGTACTCCTCATCCAACCCCTGCTTGCCTCCCCCAGTCCTCCAGGCTGCCCACTGCCAGATGATCAAGGACCTGAGTGCCTGCCTGCTGGGCCAGAGCCTCCGGGTGGACTGTCGCTATGAGAACAAAACCAGTAACCCCCTGACCTACGAGTTCAGCATCACCAAGGACAACAGGAAGCATGTCATCCACAGCACCATCAGCGTCTCGGAGAACATCTACCGGAGCCGAGCCAACGTCACCATGCACAAGAACCTGGTGTGCCTCTACCTGCAGAGCTTCACCACCAGCGATGAGGGTGTCTACATGTGTGAGCTGAAGGCCACCAATGACTACACCGGGAACCAGATAAAGAACATCACCGTCATCAAAGGTGAGATGGGCAGCCTGGCTTCAATCCCTCTTTTCCCCCTGCTCCTTGGCTTGGCAGGGCCAGCAGAGAGAACCAGAACCCCCCCATGGTGTCCCCAAACCTTCCATGAGCTGTTTCCCATCCCTTAGAAGCCCTTTATACTGCAGGCAGAGCCATCAGCCCCACTTGCTCTGCCTTGACTGCTTAACCTTGTCTCACTTGGGCCCCATGTGTCTCAGGTGTCCTCCCATAGGTGATGCTTCATAGTCCCAGCAGAAGGGACAAGTGTGCTGGGGAAGGACAGAAGAGGGATGTGGCTTTTCCACACTTAGGTTGTGCAGGAGCAGTCCTCCATCTACAGAGCCCTTTATCTGTGCTGGTGCCCATCCCTTTGTCACCCCAGTCAGGCTAAAGCAGGGTTATGCTTCCCCAGGTCTCTGTGTGCCCCCAGAAGCCTTGAAGGGCACAAGGTGGGAGGGGAAACAGGCAAGGGGCCAGGATGAGATTTGGTGCACTGCTTATAACCCCTGATGCCTGTTCCTGAGGGATTTCACCCTGGCTCTTTTCTCCCTCCCCATCCCCTGCCCTCGCAGACAAACTGGAGAAGTGCGCCGGCTTCAGCCTCTTGATCCAGAACACTTCGTGGCTCCTGCTCCTCCTCCTTTCCCTGCCTCTCCTGCAAGCCGTGGACTTCGTGTCCCTGTGAAAGGAAAAGCACACACACACTCACACACACTCACACACACACACATACACATGCACACACATGCACGCACACACCGAGCACCCCAGCAAACCCGCCTCCCCCGCCAGAACACAGCCCTTGGGAAGAGGAGCTGAACCATTGGGAACCAGTGAAACCTCTCTCTGTGTTATCTCTATATAGCCGTATATACTGCTACCCACCGTCCGGTGCCAAGGCCCGCCGTCACACGCACACATGCCCTGCTCCGAAGCGTGGTGGCTCTGCTAGGCAGCATTGCTTCTCCCATCGCTCCTCCCCGCTCGGGTTAGGCTGGTTGGGAGCACTGGAGCCTCAGCCCCACACAGCCGCTTCTCCCATCCCTTTGGCTTTTGGGGTTTGCCTGTTCTCAACCGGATTGGCAGGTAAGAGAAGGAGGTGATGTGTGCAGAGGGGTCCCATGTTGGGTGCTGTGCCCCTGTTGGAGATGGGGCTGTGTGTCCCCAGCCTGGCCAGGCTGGGAGAAGAGAGGGGAGCAGGTTTAGGAGACACCAATGACCCTACCCCCTTAGGGCTCTTTTGGGGCCCTGGGGAAGGGGATCACTGCAAACGTGCTTTGGCAACAAGTATATCCTAATCTGTCTTTTACAGCCGAGCTGGGAGTGAGGCCTCCTCCAGGCATCATCGGGTACCTCTGGGCTGCCCAAGCCACAGACACCACTTGCTCTGCCCCGAGACCAGCCCTTAGCTGTGACGAGGGAACTGCTGCCAGCACCAGTGGAGGCAAGCAGAGCCTCTCTGAGCTAGCCACAGCATTGCCCCTACTCCTCTCCCTGTGGTCCCCAGAGCTGGATCCAGCCAGGCTGGTGGGGAGGGCACATCCCAATGCCTGGCCACGGCTAGGCTTAGCAGTCTTCCTCCAGCCCCACCATGCCGCTGGGAGGACCCCCTGTACCCCTTCCCTTCTCCTTCTTCCCTTTCATCATTCCCTGTGTCCATTTAAGACCAGAGGAGGGTGTAAGGGCAGCCCAGCTGGCTGTGGGGAGAGCGACTGAAGGGCTGGTCCTGCTGTACCCTCACCCAGGAGAGTGCACAGGAGCAGGGAAAGATGCAGGCAGGAGCATCCTGGTCCATGGGGTGAACCCCAGCCCCACTGAGCTACCCGTGCAGCCTGAGCTGTGCCACCACGGCTGAGAGCAACCCACAGCAGCTGCTCCCCATGCCTTGCGAGCTGCCTCCTGCCTACCCCTGCCCGTTCCCTGCCCGTCCCTGCCTGCTTGCTTGCTGTCTAGTGCTGCTGAGGCCGTGTATAGCTGAGGTCTGGCTGTGCCCAGCTCCCTGGGCTTGCTGGTGAGCGCTGGGGCAGAGCCCAGCCAGCAGAGCGCGGATGCATCTCGAGTCTCATTTTTGGGTGACCATTTGTAGTTGTTTTCCACAGCTTGTTGTAAACCAAACTCTGTCAAGGGGGGGGAAAGAACCCTATGAAAAGCAACAACAACAACAAGAAACACCTTATCCTGCAGGAGTGTTCCTCTGTCTGCACAATAAAACCCTAGGTTGTGTGTTGGAGCCGCGGCCACCCGTGTGTGCAGTGATGGGGTGAAGGGCAGGGATCCAGCCTGTGCTTTCAGCCTCCTATCTGGGGGGACACCTTTCCCAGGCAACCTGCATCCTGCCTCCCCCAGGCCTCCAGCAGGAGGGATAGAAGCAGGCAGGGACAAGTCTTGCCTTCCCTGGGGTGATCCCCTCCTATGAACCCCTGCACCCAGTCCCTTTGCCCCATCCCATTGTTCCACCCCTGTCCCTATGCCCGTTCTGGAACCCCAACCCTCCTGGCCCCATTGTGAGCTCAGGGCCAGGGCATTCCATCCTGCCGGCAGGGAGGCAGAGCAGGGTAGGTGTAACTGGGTACCCCGGGATACATCCCGGCCCAACCATCCTCTGGGGAGGGAATTGTCGGAGCTGGGAGTGTGTATGGGAGCAGGGCTGGGTGTGGATACATATGCTAGAGCTCCTGGTGCTGCCTCTGTCACCCCAGGGTCCTTCCTGCACACGCTGCCTGTGGGGATGCCAAGGGCCCCACATCTCCAGCAGCCACACACTGCTCCCTGCCCAGGGTCACGATGCCACCCTGGCACCGGGGGCTGTCCTCACCTTCATGTGTGGGAGCGGGGCCCAACACCGACCCCACTGGTGACCCTATAGCAGCCTCCCAGAGTGACACCCAGACACATCCCTCCCTGTTCAAGGGCTGGAGCCAGGCAGGAGGGCCCCAAATGCCACCATAATTACATCCCTGCTAATTACCCTCCCCAGGTGCTCATTGAGTCATGCTCGGGTGCCGGCACCGTGAGGCCACAGCGCCCTGGGTGGGTCAGGTGTTGGGGAGCGGTGCTGGGTGGGTGTCCCCATGGAGCTATGAGGAATGGGTCCTCCTGTGCATCACTGCCTCACCCCCCACCCCGTGCCTGCCTCTGGTGCAGGCTTAGGGGGCTCTTCTCCTTATGTTTTGCCCCTTGATGCTCTGCTCCAGTCCTCAATGGGAGCCATGGGCACCCCCTCTCTCTGCCTTCTTGACCCCCACACCAAGCTCCCTCTCTTAAAGCTCCATTCCCCCTTTCGTACCCAGACCTCCCCTTCCCCACACCTTCAGTGTGCTCCTTCGTTCCCACAACAATTCCCCCTTACCTCTGTTGCCTTCCCCGCTCAGCATCCCCTTGCCGTGGGCCACCAACCCTCTTGGGTTCACGTCCCCTTTAAGCCTCCCCGAAGCTGGAATGCGAGAGGAGCATTTCAGCGCCCTGTGAGGTCAGATAAAGGCTCTATATTTATCTACCCGGTAACCTGAGCTGTGAAGTTCTGCCCTGGTGTTTTTATGCGGCCCCACAGCCCTGCGGGGCTCGGCCCCCTCTGTCCTCTCGGTGCAGGCTGGACGAGCCGAGCCATAGGGTGCCCGGTCCCCCGCTAAGGGCTCGGGGTGCTGCCGGCCTGCTCTGCATCGCTCACTCTCATCCCACCCCAAGGGAGATGCCCCGAGGAGGCAGGATCGGGCCCCCTGGCTCGGCCCCATGACCAGCATCCTGCCTCCCACCGCGCCGGCCTCGTACCCCTGAGCAGCCAGCAGCCGCCCGCACCGCTGCCCCACACGCAGGTGAGTGGAGGGGGTGCCATGGGGGCATCGGGGGTGCTGGCATCAAGGACTCAGCCCTTCGGCTGGGTAAAGCCATGGGGGAGAGGTGTGTGGTCTTTGTATCTCCATAGAGCACCGAACCTGGCAGCTCTCGGCCGAAACCATCTCCCCATGTGCCCCAGCATGGGCACAGCCTCCCCGGGGTCCGTCCTTCCCCCCCCAGACCAATGACACACACCCTGGGTGTTTCTGTTGCCTGGGGGTGTCCCCGAGCAGTGAGCAGCAGGCTATGGGTCAGCCGCACGCAGTGGGGCCAGGGGGATGACTCCTGCTCGGTGCTGAGCTGTGAGCTGCAGGGTTCTCAGGCTGGCCCAAGCTGCACGCATGACCTTGGGCAGGTCCCGTTGGGTTTCTATCACCCCCCAGGAGACTTGGGCTCGATGCGGGGAGCAAACACCGCAGCACATCCCCCTCCAGGGCTGCTTGGGGCCACCCTTCCTAGAGGGAAGTGCAGATTCCCAGAGGGATCTGGGAGCTCTGGTGTCACCTCCAGGCTGGGACATTGTGTCTCAAGGGACAGGGGATACAGCTCCAAGCCTGCGTAAGCAGCAGCTGTGCTGTAACACCTTGGATGGAGCCAGTGCTGTGTAAGCTGAGCCTGCCCTGGGGCTCCGAGGGGAGCAGCTACCGCAGGGCTGTCAGCACAGGAATGGCTGGAGAAGGAGCTGAACTTCCTATGGGAAGACTCCCATAGGAGCCCCGTGGGTCCCTGGCGCTGGCCACGTGAAGGCAGACCGGACATTCCAGTGCATCAGCTTCCCCTGACACCCCACGAGGATGATGAGGGTGCAGGAGCCCTGACTCAGCCGTGCGAGCCGCAGGGCTTCGCCAGGCAGCAGCAAAGCTCAGCACTATTATGGGCAGGGAGGGGCCAGGCAGGCCAGGAAGTGATGGGAGGAACCTGTGTGTGTTCTCACACCCCCTGAGCTCCTGTGGGTCCTGCCGTGCTCCGCTGCCCCACGGCGCTGGGCTCGGCTCCGATGTGACACGGGGACTCCGCAGCGCAGGCGGCCCTAGCAGATGCGGCACTTCTCCGTGGTAAGAGCCCTCCTCCCGCAATGCCAATGGGTTAGCTGCTGTGTGTGGGGCAGGATCCCCTTCCGGGCCCCACATCCCTCCATCAGCTCCCGCACATCCCCAGGGCACACGCTGCCCTATGGAGATGTGTCCTGCTGCCTTGATGCCCTCCCACTCGCAAGCCGGTGGCTGTCCTGAGAGCAAAGAGATGTTGTTGGTGCCAGAGGTGGCATGGCACAGTGGGACAATGGCATGGGGCTGTCCTGGCACTGACTGTCTGTTCTGGCTAGGGGATAGGGAGCAGGGGCAGCCCAGAGAGAGCCCCTGTGTCCCATTAAGGCACACAGGCAAGTGTGTGGTCCCTGGAAGCCGAGGGGCTCTGACTCCAGCATCAATAGGAGGTGCCAGTTCCTTGCCTGGGGTCCCCATTGTTCATGTCAAATCCCAGCTGGCAGAACCACTCCTGGGTCCTCTCAGTGCTGGTGAGGGTGGCCGCAGCCTGGCCTTGAAGAGCTGGGTGCTTGGTGGAGCCCTTGCCTGCGAGCCGATTATTCAGCCCTCAGCCTCCATTCCCAAACAGGTCTGTTGGCTCCACCTGGCTCCTGCTTGTACATAGTTCCCTCTCCGCTGTGGGATGGTTGTTCCCTGGGCAATAACAACAGTAGCCGGGATGCCGCTGGGCTGCTCTCCAGGAGGTGACTGGATGCTGCTTCTGACACCACCTCCTAAGAGCAAAGCAGTCCTGGGGCATTTCCACACCAGGGTTAGATGGGCAGAGGTGGCTGTGGGAGCTGGTACCCATGGAGCCAAGGGGGTGCTGCTGGCTCCTCTGGGCAGGGGGTCCCGCTGTGGGTTACATGTGTGGGGCTCTAAGCAGGGGTCCCCCCAGGGTCAGGCAGGGAGTGATGCTGCTGAGGCTCCTCTTGCTGTGGATCCAGTGCCCATCCCCAGGCCTGGATGCTCCCTGGATGCTCCCTGTGTGAGGGCTGGGCCAGGCACCGTCTCCATCACCTCCTGGCTTGGAGCGGGGCCAGAGCCCGCCCTGCTGGGCTGGGAGAAGCCTTTGAATCAGGGTCATCTCCTGGGTGACCGGAGACTCTGGGAGCCACATGAGCCACAGTCCTGCCAGGGAAGGGACGCCAGGATCCCAGGGAGCTGAGCACCAGCAACACAGGGACCCAAGAGCTCGGTCGGGGTCCTGCGACCCTGGACAGGTAGGGGACCAGCCATGGGTGCTGAGAGCAAACCTCCCTGCAGATCCAGTGTCTGCAGGCACCGGGGTCTGCCCTGTGCTTCTGTCCCTCTGTACTCCTGCCCCATGTGGGGATCAAGTGCTGGGTGTCAGCCACCCCTATGGACCTGGCTGGTGGGGGCACAGCAGCCACCTCGCAGGAGGACCTGCATCAGCTTGAATTACTGCTGGGAGGGTAGCAGGGCACAGCACAGCAGGGAGATGGGGCAGGCTGCTTGGGTGCTGGGTGCTGTAATGAGGCTTGTACCCCCAGTCCCCCAAGGCACCAAGTGGGAAGCAGGGATGGATGGTAAGGACTTCTGTGCTGACTTCCTGATCTTGCCTCAGTTTCCCCATCAGCCAAACGGGGAGTGTTTTAGTGAGCTGGAAATTCCAGCCCCCTGCCAAGCCCTGGTGCTCACTCTGAATAACCAAGGGAGGTGCTGGGTGGGCTGAATGAGTCCATCCCATCTGCCTATCTCAGATGGAGCTGGGGCTAAGCATCATGAATGTGACCAGGCAACTGCCTCCCAAGTGAAGGAGGCACTGTGGACACATCTGCAGCCCCACGAGTGGAATAGCCACAGGATGGATGGATACCAGGGCTGGGGCAGAGGTGACCACTGCAGTCCTTTGGTGACTGTGGGTACCAGGATGCTTCTGGCTGTGCCCTGGGGCTCAAGTGTGGCACAAGGTGCCTGAAGGCACATGGGTGGCAGTGTTGGCTAGGTCTTGGTGTACCAGGCTCTCCAGTAGTCACAGCCACACTGCACCCCACAGCCCCCCCTGCATCCTTCATCCCCTGGCATCCCACTGTTGCCTGCCCCAGGATCTCCAGGCAGGAGCTGCTGGGTGAGTGCTGGTGCCCCATGGAAGCTGACCCCCGGACTCTTCTCTTGCAGTCGATGACTCCAGGAGAGCCTGCAGACCCCCAGCCTCCATCATGTCCCAGCTCTCCTCCACCCTGAAGCGGTACGTTGACTCCTCCCGCTATGCTGAGACCACCTACAGCAAGGTGCCCAGCGGCTACAGCTCCTACACCTCCTACGGATCCACCTTGTCCACATCCTATGCAAGCAGTGACAAGATCGGCTTCAAGAGCAGCTACCTGCCCTCCCCTCGCTACCACCATGCGGGGCTGTCCCCAACCAGCGCCTATGACAGCAGCCGCCTGCCCCTGTATCCCGACCCCAGCATCCGCCTGAGCTCCACGTACATCCGCAGCCAGCCCCGGCCGCCCTGCGGAGGGCTCAATGGGGGTGCCTGTTACACCTTCACAGGGCCCCCCAGCACCCCCCCAGGGTACCTGCCCCCCACAGCATCCCTCAGCCGTCGCAAGTCCATCAGCCACACGGACCTGGTGCGGGAGTTCTCTGGGCTGCACACCTCGGATAGTGCCTATGGGAGCACCAGCACACAGGGACAGGACCTGGGTGCCCTGCAGGGTCTCTACCATTCTGCTGCACACTCTGACTATGTCCGCAGCTACGTGGAGAGCTATGGGAGGAAGAGCAGCCACAGCAGCCTCCCCACGGGCCCCCTCAGCCCCTCACAGGCCCTTCCACCCACAGGGACCCGTGGCACAGCTCCGTCCTGCGAGAGGAGTGATGATGGGTGCTGCGATACATCCACACGGAACACCATGGTAAGGGGCTCCCGGTGGGATGCGCTGGGGTATGGCATGGGGGTCTGCTTGTGCTGGGATGGGGGGCCTGGGACACCTTGTGTGTGCTCAGCTGGGGGTCTTGGTGCATTGCTCTGGGTCTGTTTCTGCTGCGGATGCTCTGAGCTGTCCTTGCTGTGACAGCAGTGCTGGGCTAGAGGTGCTGACACAGCCATGTGTGGGTGCCCACGTTAGATATAAGGATGTTCCTCCCTGTGAGGGTGCTGAGGCACAGGGTGCCCCATCTCAAGGCCAGGTGGATGCTGACACACAGAGCTGACTGTGCCCACACCCCTTGCATCTGCTCCATCCCAGCCCACATGGGTTTCCTGCTGCTTCATCCCAGCTAGAGAGGGTGACACGACCGGGCTGGGCACTCACCTTGCTGTGACACCCAGCTGGGGAGGCTGGTTTGGCTGGTGCTTTGGCACAATGACTTGGTACCCAGCTGCTGGTCAGGTTTTCCACTGATACCCAGTGATGCCTGATCACTGGAATGGTCTATTGCTGCCATCCCGGAGCCCTGTGCCCCAGCTCCTACCATAGGCCATGCCAGCCAGGGAAGCACCAGTTTCCCCATGGCAGCAGCTGCTCTGCTCAGCATCACATGTGATGGCAGGCACTCGGTGCCCCAGGTATCCGTTGGTGCTGCACCATCCCCAGGGCCTCAGCCCAGGCCAGGAGCCGGCACCGCAGGCGCAGCCCAGCTCGGGCACAGAGGGGAGCAGCCTGGTAATTTTCCACTTGGAAGGTTTCCTTCCAAGCTCCTGTCAGGCTCTGCCTGTGCTGTCTCCTGCTCTCTTCCCAGTCAGCCTTCATTCACCCATGCTGGAGGCACCAGTCTGCCCTGGCTCACATGCCTGCTGTGGGACCCCCTGTGCCCAACCTGCCTGGTCCCTGCTCCCCAGCCCCGGGGCACAGGAGAAGGTTGGAGGGCTGGGAGAGCGAGGAATGATGCTGTTGAAGGGAATTCCTGCCTCCCACAGCAGGCTCTGATAGGGGGGACCGAGGGGGGACCCAGAAGCTGCTGCCCCATGGCACTCACTGAAGCCCTCAACACCACTGCTTGGGCTGGGGTCCCCACCACCAGGTGCCCACACACCACTGTGATGTGGGTGCCCCATGGGATGGCTATGGGGCAGCTACTCCCAAAGCACACCTTGTGGTTGTATGCGGATGCGGCTGAAGGCTTTCCAGCCAGGGCTGATGGTGGTGCAGCTGGCACAGGGTGCTAGGGCAGGGGGGGAGGATGGATCGGTGACATTGGCTTAGGTTTCCTTGGTGCTTGATGGGCTATTTTCCATTCCTGTGGGGTTTTCCCCTCCCTTTCCCAGGGAAAGGGAAGCAAATGTACCCATCGTAAACTGACTGCGGTCGTGCCAGGCGCCGGAAACAAGCGCCATCGGTTCTACCCCATTACCCAGCCCTGTGGGCAGTGCCAGAGCACAGTGGGGCTAGCTCAGTGCCTCTTCCCATCCCTTCTTCCTGCCTCTGCACCACATGCACCATGATCCAGAGCAGGAGGTGAGGATGCCCACATTTGTCCCTACCCGTCGCTCTGTGCCTCAGTTTACCATCCCGCAGGGCAAAGGGAGGTGTGTGTAGCTGCAGCGAGTGGCTGTGCCTGCCAGCTCCATGCCGGACCGGCTCCCAGGTGGGGGGGCAGGCCCAGGGCTGTGCCGCCCCATTAACCACCCTGGGTGAACATAGGGTCAGCTCTCCGCAGCCCCATCCTGAGCAGCTGACGTCTCTGGCCTGAGGCCGGTGCTGGTCCAGTGCCTTTGCGGTGCCAACCAGGCCCGTGGCAACCTCTGCCCATGGCAGAAGGTCACTGCTGCTGAGGGCAGAGCTGCTGTGCACTGGGGCAGATCCTGTCCCCACGCTACCCAGCGGGATGCAGGGCATGGTGGTGGGATGCTGGCTGGTGCGGGCAGCACTGGTAGAGCAGCGGGCACACTGGGTAGCTGTGCCATGGTGCTGGGGCCTGGGGTGGGACATGGAGGGGCTGTGAGAGCCACACAGCCTTCGTGATGCTGACAGGGTGCGCAGCCCCATGTGAACACCATGTCCCTGTGTGTGTACAGTGTACACACGGCGGGGTGTGTGTATATATACACACACGCGTGGACACGCAAGCAGGGATTACGACAAGCATCCTGTTGTGATGCAAAAAGCCCTGGCCCTGCAGATGAATAACACTGCAAGAGCCTCCTCGGATATTTTTGCTGATGCCAAAAATAGTCTCTTCCCCCCCATCAGCCCCTCCAGTGGCTGTGCTGAGCTTGCGCCGCGGACAAGGGGAGGCTGCATCTGCAGCAATTGGGATTCAGACTCTGGCTGGGGGGTACTGGGAGGAAACAGGCTCTGCTCGGTGGCTCCAGCCTGCTCAGTGATGCTGAGGGCTCTGGATGCACTCAGAGCAGCCAGGCTGCTCTCCTTGTCTCCATTGGCCATGGAAATTTCCCTGAGCAGGCAGGAAGGACACCTGGGCTCACACAGCAATCACCAGCCTCTGTTGCTCACCCTGCTGTGGTCAGAGGGGACGCAGGACTGGGACACGGGATAGCTGGGCTTGCTGCCAGCCTCCTCATCTGCCCTTGCTGCAGGAGGAGACTGAGCGCTGCCCGCTCCGTGCCTCAGTTTACCCAGTGCTCAGAGGGGAGGCACCAGAAGGGGTCTTTGCTTCACACAGGGTCTGGGGGGAGATTTCCCCCAGCAGATGAGGCAAGGCACTGAAATACCCTCTGAGCATCCTCCATAGAGGGGGACATGCACTGTCTCCTGTTGCTCCGTTCCCCCAAAACGGGAGCCCAGCACAGCACTGCAGGGAAGGCACATACCTGGAAACCCCTCTCAGACATCCCTTTATCCCCCCTCTGGGCACCCCATGCACCCACAGTGTCCCAGTTTGACCGAGCCCTGGTGAGTGACTCCCAGCCGGGACAGACGCGCTCTGCCCAGTGCAACGATGGGAAGCCGGTCCCATCCGTCACCCCAGGACTGGGAGCACGGGGGAGCAGCCGCTCCTCCGGCTGCCTCCTCACCCTATTGCCCTTCGGATGCTGGCTCGGTGCCGCTGTTGCGAGGCGCACAACGTTGTGCGAGGGGAGCAGCGCTGCGGTGGATAACGGGGGTACAGGGATGCAGTGGGGCTCCAGCACCCTCCGCAGAGCCCCCCACGGTCCCCCCGGGGCCCCGCCGCCCCTCGAGGGCCCCCTTGGCTGTACCACGCGGTGCGGGGGGGGCCGGCCGTCACCGAGCGGCCGCCTCTCCACCCATTGATGTCAGAGCTGCTCAGGTGCCGTCAGCCCCAGAGCCGGCACCGGCTCCGCTGCTGGCGCTGCGCTGGGGCCGGCTCCTGACCCCATAACCGGGGCCATAGCTCGGGCGCAGGCAGGAGGTGCCCACCCGGTACCCCCCGGTACCCAGCGCTGGTCCTCACCGTGCCCATCATGAGGGACTCGTACACGGTGACGCTGCCCGAGGAGCCCCCCGCGCTCCCCGACCTTCACAAGGACCTGCGGCCCCGCACCTCCATGCCAGGGTCCCTGCTGGTCTCTACCTTCGTCGGGCTCGTTCTCAACAAGACCAAGGTATGAGCTCTGCCTGCAGCCCCTGCGCTCCGGCTTAGGGACACAGCAGGGGGGATGGGGATGGGGTGGCCCCTGCCCTCGCTGGGGAGCATGGGGTACCCCACGGCATCCCCCTTGCTGGAGGATGGGGTGCCTGGGGGTGGGTGCCCATCCTGGCCGGCCCTGGGGCCGGGGTACCCCAGTGTCCTGCAGGAGGGACAAGGAGCAGGTGAAGGCACGTGTCAGGACGCATGGGTCACTCTCCCAGCCCTGCCCTTGTGGTGACCTTGGCCAGGTTCCCATGCCCCGGCCTGGCCAGTGCAAGGAAGGGGCTGGTGGCCACGCTAGCCCCTTGGCAGTGTCACTGTGCTGAGCCTGGCTGTCCCCAGGGCGGCAGTGCTGGGGCAGATCTGCCCCTGCAGGGACGGCAGAGGCAAGGGGCAGATCTGGGCACTTATGTAAGTCTGCCTGCTCCGGCTCTCCTGCTGCCCCAACAGGCCCTTGGCATGAGGACTGGATGGGAACAGCACAGCCCAGGTCTTGTCCCTTGTCCCCATCCCTGCCCCTTGTCCCCATCCTGCAGTGCAGCCTCAGGGACTCCCGCATGAGCCAGCTCTCCTTCGCCGCCTCCGAGCAGTGCCGTGTCCTAGATAAAGCCCTGGACAGGCAAGGGGGATTAGCTGGAGTTGAGTCACCCACGGGAGGGAGAACCAGGGGGGGAGATCAGACCTGGGTGCACACAGGGTTTGTGCCATGCTATGGGGGCACCTGAGCCTCTAGTGCTTCAGCCTGTGGCCTGGCCAGGCAGCAAGTGAATGCTGTGTCTATGGGGAGGTTTGCACCCACACTGATGGGTCGCTCTGATCCCTCTGGGCACAGGGAGGGAGCTGCCTGATGAGCACAGTCCTGTTTGGGATGGCTGGGACACATTGGGGCAGCTCCAGGAGATGCAGTTACCCCCCCCAGGACCTTACCTCCAATAGGCACGGGGGATGCAAGCAGCATCAAGGGCTGTAGGCTGTTAGGGCACAGACCCACTTCTGCTGCCCGCAGAGCCAGGCCAGCTCCTCGCACCATGGGGTGTCCCACTGACCCCCTACAGCCTGTGGGTCCCTGCACAGGGGTAAGCGATGGGTCCGGCCGTGCCACGTGCACCCACACAGGGCGGCCGAGCGGCCGCTGGTGCTGCGGTGGGTGATGCCTGCGCTGTCGCTAAGGAGCACGTGTAAGTGGATCTGGGTTATTTTGGGCTGCTGTCAGGGCTGGGTGCTCAGCACCTCCCACACACGCACCAGATGCTGCTATTTCAGAGCTGCTGGGCCCCCTCCCCTGCTCTCCTCCCGCTCCTCACGCTGGGGTGGGCAGCTGGGGGGTGCCTGAGGATCCTTCAGACCTGGTCATCCGAGGGAGCAGGGGGAGCAGCCTGGCCCTGCAAGCATCATTGGCCCAGCACCCTGCTCTGGGCACAGCTCTGGGGAGGTTCATCCCACTGCTGCCCTCTGTGCAGGGCTGGGAGCAGGACCCCGGCTCCATCCCACCACCCCATAGGCCTCCGTGCAACACAGGCAACCCTATGGCTCCCAAAGCCCCTCTGTGCTCTTGGTCCCTCCAGCAAAGGATGGCCATACCTCCTGGCACCATCACCCCACTGCCTGTGGCTAACTCTGCTTGGCACAATCCTTCCTGGCTCCAGGAATACCGGTGGGCCTGGGACTGACCCATAGCACAGGCCAGTGAGTGACTGGGAGGGCACTGGTGGATGTGCAGCCCTGTTCCTGGGCTCACTGCTGCAGGGCTGGGCTTGCACTTTCCCAGATGGACTTTATCCTGTGCCATAGTCTGGGTGTTCTTGTGCCGGGGGGGGCACCCAGCGTGGGCAAGGCAGGCAGCAGTGGGGCAGTGTGCACCTCCTGCAGCCGTGGGGCAGGCACAGGGCACTTCCACCCCACAGCTCCCCAGGGCACAGGGCTGGCAATGGGGGAAGAAGGGGTGTTTGATCTGGCGTGCAGCCCAGGGCATGGGGCAGCAGTGGCACCAGGCAGGGAGGACTTTGAACACTGCGCCTTGTCCATGGAGCCAAGCACCAGCAGCCGGGCAGGCAGGATGGGGCAGGCCAGGTCCTTGGCTACAGTCCTGTGTGCATCCAGAGCACAGAGCACCTATGATGCCCATAGGGAGATAGGGCTTCTGCTTGCACTTGAGGGTCTGCTGCATGGCCCCATGGCCTCACTGTGCTGCCCACAGCATGGCCAGCCTGTGCTGGACACTGTCTCAGCCCTGTTCCTTCTCTCTGCAGAGCTCCAAGGTGGTGCAGGGGCTGACTGGCCTGCGAAACCTCGGCAACACGGTGAGTGCTAACCCAGGTGCCCCATCTCACAACATGCCTTCTGCTGGCACATCTATGGGGCAGAGGGAAGCCCTGTCCCTTTGCCTCCCCCCCCAGCACCCACACTCTCACCCCAGTGTCTCCCTGCAGCCCAATGGAGCTGGCTGAGGAAGAGCTTCCCTGCTTCATCCCCATCCTCTGCCCACCCGCCCCGCGTGTCCCCCTTCCACCGCCTGCCTCCCTCTGCCTCCTGTTGCCATGGTTTTCTCTTCTGCCTCCCCCAGTGCTTCATGAACTCCATCCTGCAGTGCCTGAGCAACACCAAGGAGCTGCGGGATTACTGCCTGCAGAACCAGTACCTGCGGGACCTCAACAACAACAGCCGCATGCGCACCGCGCTCATGTCAGGTAACCATCGGTCACCATCCCCTGCACCGTGTCCTGTTCCCTGGGACACCCCATACCCCCCAGCCTTGGTGCTGTGGGTCCCATCACTGGACCCATGCTGAAGCCTTACCTCTCTGCACACAGAGTTTGCAAAGCTGCTTCAGCTGCTCTGGACCTCGTCCCCCAATGAGAGCGTGAGCCCCTCCGAGTTCAAGATCCAGATCCAGAGATATGCCCCCCGCTTTGTCGGCTACAAGTAAGGGGTGTTGGTGCAGCGTGGTCCATGGGGGGTGCTGAGCTCCTGCCATGCTCATGGCCATGCTGTGTCTTGCAGCCAGCAGGATGCACAGGAGTTCCTGCGGTTCCTCCTGGATGGGCTGCACAGTGAGGTGAACCGTGTGCTGGTGCGGCCACGGGCAAGCACGGACACCCTGGACCACCTCCCGTAAGTGGGGCTGGGGCAGAGGCAGGGATAGGGGATTCCATGGGTCCCCTGTCCCTCATCACACTCAGTCCCATTGTGTCTGCCCATTTCCTGCAGTGACGATGAGAAGAGCCGCCAGATGTGGAGGAGGTACCAGGAGAGGGAGGACAGCCGCATCAGTGGTGAGCAGGGGAGGGAAGGGCAGGGATGGGAGCAGGGATGGGAACGTGGGGTCTCACCTGGCTTTGTCCCATCTTTGTCCCACCAGACCTCTTTGTTGGGCAGCTGAAGAGTTCACTGACCTGCAGTGAGTGCGGATACTGCTCCACAGCCTTCGACCCCTTCTGGGACCTGTCCCTGCCCATCCCCAAGGTAATGGTGCTCTCAGTCCCTAACCCCCAGCGCCCTGCCCTGCACACCCTGTCCCTAATCCACACTGTGCTCCCACAGAAAAGCTATGGGGAGGTGACCCTCATGGACTGCCTACGGCTCTTCACCAAAGAGGATGTGCTGGATGGGGACGAGAAACCGGTATGGGGCAGGGGGCATGGGGCTTGGCTTGGTGCAGGCTGGGCCCCTTTCCCTCTGTGCCTGTGTTGCTGGCACTGTGGGCTCAGGGCCCTGTGGGGCTGCCCTGTGCTCCCACCCTCCTCCTAATGCTGTTGGTCTCCCACAGACCTGTTGTCGCTGCAAAGCCAGGACAAGGTGCACAAAGAAATTCAGCATCCAGAAGTTCCCCAAGATCCTGGTGCTCCGTATCCTTTAGGCAGAGGGATGGGGACAGGGATGCTGGGGGGGGGGGGCAGGCAGTTCCTCACAGGCTCCCCTTTATCCCTTGCCTCCTTGACCTGATGCCCAGACCTGAAGCGCTTCTCAGAGGCTAGAATACGAACCAGCAAGCTCACAACCTTCATCAACTTCCAGCTGAAGGACCTGGACCTCCGGGAGTTCGCCTCGCAGAGCTGCAGTGAGTGCAGTGCTATGGGGCAGAGCCATGGGTACTGGTCCCTCCTGGCCCCAGCTGATGCACTGGGGGACCGCAGGGCAGTAGCCTGCATGGCTGAGCATCCCTTTGCCCCCACAGACCATGCTGTTTACAACCTCTATGCCGTCTCCAACCACTCGGGCACCACCATGGGGGGACACTACACTGCCTACTGCAAGAGCCCCATCTCCAGCGAGTGGCACAGTTTCAATGACTCACGGTGAGGCTGGGCATGGGATGCAGGGTCAGGGCAAGCAGGGACCCCTGCCCAGAGCATCACCCTGGTGCGTTGTCCCCATTGCTCACAGCCCATCTCCCCATGTCCACAGCGTCACCCCAATGTCATCCAGCCACGTCCGCAGCAGCGATGCCTACCTGCTCTTCTATGAACTGGCCAGCCCGTCCTCCCGCATGTAGCCAGCCCTGCCTGCCTGGGGATCCCCTGCGACACCCCTCACTACCGGCCCCATAGTGCAGGAGGAGGTGAAGAGGAAGGACCCTGATGTGGCTACAGCAGGAGGCTGGAGGCAGCCGAGGAGCAGACCCCGAGCAAGGAACACCCCAGCTCCATGCCAAGAGGGGCAGCGGCAGCAGGGCAGGGCCCCGGCAGCTCAGGCACCTCCTGCTCACTGGTGTTTGGGTTTCACCCTCGGGGTACGTTTTGGTTTCTTTCTTCTTCTCTTTTTGGTTGGTGTGTAATAAAAGTACTGAGCAAGGGACATCGCGGGCATGGGGCTGCCGGCCCCATTGACTCAGCCAGGAGCACCCACAGCTGGGGACCCAGGAGAGCCTCCCGCATCCCTCCTGGCCTCTTTGGAGCTCCCATTCTGCTTGGGCATCCCGGAGGATCTGTGAACTGCTCTCCCAGCACTTCCAAACCTCCTGGCAAAGGAGCTGAGCCCTTGGGTCGCCTCCGTCCCCACCGGCTGCCCCATGCACGCTCCTCGAAGCAGGACACATGGACGAGAAGGAGGAAACCCTTCTGTGGGATCTCTATGTATTTATAGTGGACTTTGCTCACCCTGGAGCACCCGCTGCTTCCTGGCTCTCCAGGGACTTGTGCCGGGGGATGCTTCAGGTCGGTTTTTACCTGCATCCTCATGCGACGGTGCCTTAAACCCTTGAGGGGAGCGGGAGGCCATGGGGGTTGCACAGGAACATCCATCCAGTGGAGGAGAGGGAGGGAAGGGCAGTGGCTTTCCGGGACCATCTGCAATTGGGGCTTGTCCCTAGGATCAGGAGCCCCATTGGGAGCCCCCCCAGCCCTGCTGCTCTGTCCTCCAGCTAGCAATGCCAGTGGCCTTTTAAGCCTTTAATTTATTCTCCTCCCCATCCTGCCTTGCCTGAGGTGCAGCTGGAGGAGAGATGGGCCCGACCCAGCCCAATCCCAATCCCAGCCTGCAAGGCAGCTACATCCAACCCAGCAAACCCATTCTCCTTTGCCCTCGCTGGCGCTGCGGGCACACACTGAGCACTCCGGTGCCATGAGCATCCCACCCAGCCTGGGGCATCCCAGTGGGGCTCGGATGGAGGGGAGGGCAGGCAGGATGGAGGCTGCCCGCGGCAGGTACCGGACGGGGGCAGCGATGCTGCTTGGCAGGTGGCTTGTTTACTGTGTAAGCAAGATGGGCAGGAAGTGTCTCATACAAGGGAGACTCGTGCGGGAATAAATTGGAGCTTGAACAGATTGCTGTGTGCCTGTGCTTGTCTCTGGGGGGCACATGGAGGGCTGTGGCTCCAGCAGCCAAAGGGGTGTCACTGCCAGAGCCAGTGCACAGCCCCAGGAGCATCCATGCCCCAAGGCGTGTCTGGAGCGATGGATGCAGGCAGCAGATCCTCTCCCCCAGCCTCCTGCAGAGGCAGAGGGAGCCGTTCCTGCTGCTCCAGCCCTGTGGAGCTCCTCCGTGCCCATGCTCTTCTCCCAAAGCTCATGAACAATGGCCCCTTTCTCCCCTTCTTAGGAACTGGGACGGGCACCAGGGCATTAAGGGGCAGTGGGGATGCAGGTGGAAGGGCTCAAGCATCCAGTGCTGGGGAGGCACAAGGCAAGGAGGGATGTGTTCAATGTCCCCAGCACAGCCTCTCCAGTGCTGCCCTGCCCTGATGGGGACCTGGAAGCAGCAGGCAAACCAATGCTGCCTCCATGCACCCAAGAGCAAGGTCCCCATCTGGATGGGCTCCCAGCAGAGTGGGTGCAAGCACACATTCCCCTTTAAGACTCTGGTTCTCTGTGCCAGAGCCTGACCTCGGCATCCTCAGCTGAGCTGGATTAACAGGGCAAGGGGCCTGCCGAGGGGGCTGGGGCTGTGCTTCCCACACTCACTGCACAGTGGGAATGGCCTTTGGGGTTCCAAGGGGTCCAGTGTTGGGGCAGCACATGTAGGCACAGCTGGCACTGCCACCACCTCTGCCTTGGTGCATGGTGGAGCGGGGGTCCCACATCACCCCAGGGCCAATGGGGGCAGCTGGGGAGGAGCAGGCAGTGGGGCAGGGGGCTGTGCTGTGGGGCAGGGTTTGCTGGGGAGGCTTTTAGCCCAGCTCTGCTGGGCACCACCTGCTGCCATGAAGGACTTCACTGAGATCGTGCTTTGCCCAGAGGCTCTGGACCACAGCAAGGTGGGTATGGGGGGGTATGGGGTTGGCACTGAGGGGTCCCTGCTGTGTGCTCCTCATGGTGCCATCCGTGCTCATCCTCCTGCAGACCGAGTTCTGCAACCCTGTCTTCGAGGGTGAGGAGCCCCGGGCAGCACCAAGCACAGCAGATGAGGATGGGAGCAGCCCCACATCGCAGCGGGACGGGCTCGGTACCAGGCTGGGGTTTGTGCACAGGCACCAGCTGGGGAGCAGGGTGATGGGCGAGCTCCCCCCACGGAGCATTGAGGGACCCGTTCCCAGTGTGGGGCTGCTCTGCCCTGTTCCCTTGCCTCCCCACAGGCTGGCAGCAATGGGGGCAGGCAGGCTGGCGGTTCCGTGCTGACTTCAGGTTCACCTGGCTCTGCGTGGCTCTGATGAGCGCAGTCCTCATCTTCCTCATCGCCCTCCTGCTGGGCATCGTTATCCACCGTGAGTGCATGGGCACACACCAGCTCGGAGGGGGGGAGAGGAGCACGGAGAGGGCATCCGTTCTGTGCAGTGCCTCCTAAGTGCCACCATGCTTAGGGGCAAGTGGGATCTCCACCTCCCTGGGATGGGGAAGGGCACTGTGGGACCTGCACACACATGGGGCCGCAGGACACGGGGCTGGGAGAGCTTCCTAAGCCCGTTCCCTGCACTGCAGCCCCTTCTCCCTGCTGGGGCTGAGCTGGGCCTGCTCTTCCCCGGGCACAGAGCTGACACCCCCACAGCCACCCAGCACCCCAGCCTCAGCCCTGCCTGCCCATGGAGCTGCAGCACCCACCCGAAGCCACCCCCAGACCCCCAGAACTGCTGCCACCCCAACCCAGGGCTGGCTGCCCACCACCAGCACCGCAGCACCGGGTAAGTCCCATGTGGGGCAGTGTGCTGGGACTTCAGTGCACTGCAGCATCATCTCATACCCATCCTACAGCATCTCATCCTACAGCATCTCATACCCATCCATGCAGCCTGCGGTGGGACCCTGCGGAGCGCCGAGGGCTCCTTCAGCTCCCCCAACTACCCCAGCCCGTACCCCCCTGATTCACTCTGCATCTGGCACATCGAGGTGAGCCCCGGCCTCACCATCCAGCTGAAGATGGAGACGTTCAGCGTGGAGGGCACTGCCTCCTGCCTCTTTGACCGTGTGGAGCTCTATGAAGAGCAGGGTGCTGGCAGCGTGGGCCCTGCCCCACTTAGGGGGGGTCCGACCAGGTAGGGCACCTCGCAGCAGCAGGGGAGCATAGCAATGCAGTGGGTATGGGGTGAGCGGTGTCACCCCTTGTTGTGCCCCCAGGTTTTGTGGCAATGTGGTACCCCCGACCTTCAACACCAACTCCAACCACCTGCGTGTCACCTTCGTCTCCGACAGCAGCGTGGGTGCCCCAGGCTTCAGTGCCCACTACCGTGCTGTGGCCCCCAGTGACAGTGAGTACCCCTTCCCTGGGCATCACTGCGGGCACTGGGCAGCACTGGGGCATGGGAGGGTGCCCAGTGGGATGCTACCACCGGCCTGGCTGTCTCTGCCAGAGAGCTGTGCCTGGGATGAGCACCTGTGTGACCAGGGGCTGTGTCTCCACTTGGGCTTCATCTGCGATGGCTTCCACGACTGCATGGACAAGAGCGATGAGGCCAACTGCAGCCTCAAACACAAAGGTCAGTGTTCACCCCTGCCTGTAGCCGCTGCAGCACCAGGCCAGAGGGCACGGTGATGGGCGGCATGAGGCAGGGGAGTAAAGAGAGCAAAGGGAGAGGGGCAGGGGGTAAAGCTGCATGTGTGTGTGTCCCTTCAGAGTGTGGGGGGCCACTAACCGCCTTGGAGGGACACTTCTCCACCCCAAACCATCCCCAGCCATACCCGCACCAGCAGGTGAGAGGAGGGATGCTGGTGGGATGGTGAGCAGGGAGGAAGGCAACCTGCCATTGGGAAGAGCAGGGTTTCATGGGTGTCACACTGCCCCTGCCCTGCAGCTGTGCCTCTGGCAGATCTCGGTGCCTATGGGACATGTCATCGACCTGCACTTCCACAACTTCAGCCTGGAGATGCATGAGGACTGCAGCTTCGACTTTGTGGAGGTGCACGACAGCGCTGGCACCGGCGCTGCCAGCCTCATGGGCAGGTACAGGCCATGGCACCGCTGGCCCTGCTGCACCGGCATCAGTGTGCCAGGCTCCTATGGCATTGATGCACAGGGCAGGCTGGTGAGAGGGCACCCAAGGACAGGGCTGGGGGGTGCTGCCCACCCTGACCCCATCCCTCACACCATCACCTCGCAGGTTCTGTGGCCACCAGCTGCCACCCATCCTGACCTCCTCACGCCACATCATGACCATCCTCTTCGTGGCAGATGAGGGAGTTGCAGACGATGGGTTCTTTGCCACCTACCAAGCCCGCAATGCCACAGAGAGTAAGTATGGACATCCAGCAAGGGCATAGGCTGCCCAGAGGGGCTATGCAGTCACTGTCCTTGGGGGCTTTAATACCCAGACTGGATTAGACCTTGGGAAAACCTGCTCTCATCTGCTGGGAGCAGGAATTTAGGCTACAGGATTACCCTATTGATCCCAGCCATTGGTATGTGGATTGCTCACCTGCACACATCACGATCCATCACCTGAGGGCTGCCCCTAGATAACACAGGGAATTTGGGATGTCTCTGAACTGAGCCAGAAATGGTCACCTGTTGGACAGTGACCAGGAAGGGTGAAGGCAGGGTGGTCAGCATGGGAACATGGGTCAGCCCATGCCCATGCTGCTCTTACAGAGACCTGCAGCCCCGCAGAGTTCTCCTGTGGGAATGGCGAGTGCCGGATGCTGGATTCTGTATGTGATGGGTGGCACGACTGCCCCGACGGCACCGATGAGCTGAACTGCACCGGGGTCTCCTACCCAGCCTTTGGTGAGTGCCACCCCTCATCCCAGCACCATGGCACTCAGTGGGCATCACTGCTGCTATAAGTGCCTTGGGGCAGGGTCTGTCTGTGAGCCTGTGCAAGTGGAGATGTGCCTGGGGCTGGGCTACAACGCCACCTCCTTCCCCAACATCTGGCTGGCTATTCCAGACCAGGAGGGAGCCGCTGAGGTGCTCCAGGACTATCAGGTGAGCCCCCCGATGGCTGCCCGCAGGGCTGCATGCAACACACTGTGATGTGCACCACACCGTGATGTGCACCACACCATGATGTGCACCACACTGTGATGTGCACCACACTATGATGTGCACCATCACTGCTGCTCTCCCACAGACCCTGATGGAGCTCGCCTGCTACCAGCACCTCCGGCTCCTCATCTGCAGCCTCTTCGTGCCCAAGTGCACCCCGGATGGGGGGGTCCTGCAGCCCTGTCGAGCCGTGTGCCTGGCTGCCGAGCTGCGGTGCCAGCAGTCCCTCGGCCTCCTCGGCATCCTCTGGCCCATCAACTGCAACATCCTGCCTGACTCCAATGACCCCATAGAGTGCTTCCAGCCCTGACCCGGCAAAGGATGAGCCAGGGCTGAAGCAGCCGCTGCCCTGCCCCAAATGTGCCTCCCATCCTCCTCCTCCTGTAAATACCCAGCTAATGGGGTGTCCCCCATCAGCAGCACCCCATTGCCTGGCTCCTCACCTTCACTCAGAGCCAGCTCAGTTCAAGGATGCCATGGAGAGCAAGTGCCCATTCCCAGCCTTGCTACAGGGGAAGGCTTGTGCTGGAGGGGTTGTGCCCACAGGCTGGCACCAAGCAGAACGGTGGCAAGAGCTGGGCACTGTTTCCCCATCCTCAGCCAGCCCCATGTTGGGGTTGTGTGTGGTTCCCAGCCCATTTCTCTCTTTCAGCATCTCCAGGCCTCTTTCCCACAGCCCTCAGGCAGCTGTGGGCCTAAAAGGGGAAGGGTTTAATGCTCCCCAAAGGGAGCAGGCAGAAGAAGAGCCCAGGACTGCCCATAGCCCACAGCCCTAAAGCTAAGCAGAATAAACAGCATGAGCAGCTGACAAACCCAATGGAGGAGGTGGCTCATTTGGGAGGATCTGCCTGCAGATCCTAAGGGAAAGGAGGAAAGCCAGGGCTGGGATGGAGGGATCTGAGCAGGCATGGAGGGACACAGGGGATGCTGCCTGCCTGTTGGCTGTGCCCTGGATGTGCAGGGCGCTGGGGAGATGGATGGGTCTCAGGCTGGTGGCCCCATGGTGCAAGGGCTGTGTCCCTGCTGTCTGAGCTGCCTGTGCTGGCTCCAGGCCGCCTTGATGGCCACAAGCCTGGCAACACCCGGTGGCCACAACCCAGCTCCATGCTGGCCAAAACCAACATCCCCTTCACACCTCGGGAGGGAGCAGCCGGTGGCTCCTGCCAGCACCAGCCTGGCACTGGGCATGCAGGCAGCAAGGCTCTGCCTGCTGCAGGGCACAGGGACTCCCCCTGCCATAGGACTTCCCCACCGCTGGAGCCTCGTGGTGTCCCTTGGATGCACTCAGTGCTGGAACGAGTTAAAGGCAAGCTGGGAATGTCCTCGAAAGCTTCTCCTCGTGCTCCGCGGTCCCCTAGGGCTAATCCTGCTTCCTGGCATGGCCACAGCGCTGCTCTGCCTGCGCTTCCAATGCTGGCACATCCCTGCCTGCTCAGCCCCACGCTCTGCCCCCTTGTCCCCCTGCTGGCTGCAGCTCCTATGGGTGCTCCCAGTGCTGGCACTGCAGCCTCAGTGCATCCTGCCCTCAGACCGGAGGACCTGCATGCCCCAAGAGCTCAGTCTTCCTTCTGCTGCTCCATCCCTGCCTGCCTTTGCTGGGTTTCCTCCCTTGGCCTTTCTCCTGTTCCACCCTCACTCTGCTGCCTGTTTTCTCTCCTTTCCCTTCCGTCTGTCCCACTGCTCGGCCGTGTCCAGCTGGGGTGCTTTGCAGCCCATTCCTCCTCTCCCTTTGCCAGGCTCTTTGCCTCACTCTCCCTTCCCCCTGCTTACAGCGCTTCTGACACCATGGGATTATTTTCCTTTTCCCCTTGTCTTGTAGCTTTTGGCTCCCAAGGCCCTTGATTTCCTTTGGAGTTTGGGAGGAGAGACGTGAGGAGGAGGAGGAGGGGAGGGGGGGGGAGAGGCTGCCTTTCCCCGGCCTTCGTCAGAGCGAAGCGGTCGGGAAGAGCCGCAGCCCTTCCACTCCGGAGAGCAGCGGGGCAGGAGCCGTGGATCGCAGTGAGTGGGGATGAGCAGCTCCGTCCGCAGCTCCAGGGGCAGCCGGGGCTCGCAGGCCGGAGGACGGGCTCTTTCCTCCTCCTTTTCCTCTTTGTTGCACCCGTCGCGTCCAGGAGGGGGACGAGAGCAGCGATCCCCGGGGAAGGCCACGGGGAAGGGGACGTGGGGCTCTGCTCTGGCTGCGCTGCTATGGGATGGGCTGCGGTGGTCCCTGCAGTGGGGTGGTCCGGGGATGCTGCAGCCCCAGCCGAGCCCCAGGGAGCCGGGCAGGCGTGGAGCAGCCGCCGGCAGCAGGGATGCTGCCAAGGGCTGGGCCGAGAGGCAGCTCCCGGTGGGGAGCTGCCGGCCCGGATGCAACAACCGCACCCCGTGCACGGTGGCTCAGCCGTGCTCATGGCTCAGCCCCATGTACACCCATGGGGCAGCTCCCACCCCATAGAGCCCCAACCACATGCATGGAGCTGCTGCCTCCGGCACATACCTCCTGGCACTTCCATGGTGGGATACACCAGTGCGTGATGTGGTGGAACTGCTGATGGATGCGGATGCTGCGGCAGGTGCAGCCCCTGTGAAGAGCAGCCAGAAAGGCAAAGGGGATAGAAGGGAGGAACAATCCCTCATCAACCTCCTGTAGCCAGTCCCTGCTGAGCACTGCAGGTCTGTTTCCCAGCCCTCTTCACTGAGGTCCCCAGAGCTGTTCCCCCTCTCTGCCCCTTCCAGCTCCTCCACAGCAGACGGGATGGAGCAGCTCTTCCTCCTCTTCTTCCTGGGGCTCATCACCAGCTCCTTGCAGATTGAAGACAACAAGATCCCTGGGCTGTGCTCAGGGCAGCCGGGCATCCCGGGGACCCCAGGCCTGCATGGGGGCCAGGGTCTGCCAGGCAGAGATGGACGAGACGGCCGGGATGGGATGATGGGGATGCCGGGGGAGAAGGGCGAGATGGGCCCTCCAGGTAAGAAAGGAGACCTGCTGGTTGTGGATGGGGACCTGCTCTGCACTGCCTATGGGGAATGACTTCATGAAGGGGAGGGAACCCTAGATGCTGACACAGCCCCACTTTACCAAACTGAGAGCAAATCCTGCCACTACTGCCCCTCTGGTCCTGCCTGTGGTGCCTGCAACAGGCAGCAGGTCCCTGTCACTAACAAAGATGCATTTCTCCCCATCCCTCTCTTCCACTTACCCCTTCCTGCTTGTGATGCACCACCCGCATCCTATGGGAGGCTTGAAACATAGGTGGGGTTGGAACTGAGCAGGGGGCTGGTGACTTAGAGGTAACCCTGTTCCCCTCCTGCCTGCCCCAGGAGTGCCCGGTCCCCGCGGGGACGTGGGCAGCCCCGGCATGGATGGCATGCACGGTGAGAAGGGGGCACAGGGCGAGTGTGCAGTGGCTCCTCGCTCAGCCTTCAGTGCCAAGCGCTCCGAGTCACGCAGCCCTCCCCTGGCTGACCAGCCCATCCGCTTCGACGTGGTGCTCATCAATGAGCAGGGCCACTACGACCCCACCACGGGCAAATTCACCTGCGAGGTGCCCGGTCTCTACTACTTCGCCGTCCATGCCACAGTGTACCGCGCCAGCCTCCAGTTTGACATCATGAAGAACGGCCAGTCCATCGCCTCCTTCTTCCAGTACTATGGGAACTGGCCCAAGCCCACCTCGCTCTCTGGGGGTGCCCTGGTCCGCCTGGAGCCCGAGGATGAGGTGTGGGTGCAGGTTGGTGTCGGGGACTACATCGGCTTCTACGCCAGCGTCAAGACGGACAGCACCTTCACCGGCTTCCTCGTCTACTCCTATTGGCAAAACTCCGCTGTCTTCGCCTAAGCCTGCCCTTGGCTGGGGCCAGGACCTGGGTACCTGCCCCTTCCCAGCCACTGGTGCCTTGGGGAGGGCAATGCCGGATCCGGCCACGGAGGAACCAGGACCCCTGCCCTGCTCCGCTGCAGCTGCAGCACAGGGCAGGGATACAGCCCCTCTGCCACCCGGCTGTGGCAGGGAGCATCCCTTCAGCAGCGCTGTAGAAGAGCTAAGTATTACCCCAGGCACCCGGCTCTGGGGCAGGACACCCGCACCGGAGAGCCGCAGTAACCTGGTTGTTGTATGCAACTCGCCATAGCCGCCTCCACGCGATGCCCTGGTGCTGCCAGCTTCTCCCCACACCACACACACAGCCAGCCCGGTCCATAGGGCCAGCACGGTCCATAGGGCACGGTGCATAGGGCTGGCAGTTCCCCTGCCCACACTCTCCGCCTCCCCTTCCTCCTCCACCTCCAATAAAGGGCTCCTTGTCCACGCGTGTGCCGGGTGCTGCCGATGGGATGCTGAGACGGGAGACCGGAGGGAAGGGAGGCAGCGGCAGAGCCAGCGGGAGCCACTAGATGGAGGCACCGGCATCCCTGAGCGGGGGACCGGGATGGGGCCCCCCTTCCTGCCCGCTCCCCTGCCCGCCCCACACTCCAGTGTGAAGGCGGTGACCCAGCGCTGAGAACGGGCCCTATTTTTAGCAGGGGAATGAAGAGCTTCCTCATTCCTGCCCAAATGGGTCCCTGCGGGCTCCAGCCAGGGAAGGGGCTTTGGGACAGCGGCCCAAGTCCTCAATGGGCCGTGCTGCCGGAGCAGGCTGCGGGCGGCTTGCTCTGCCCGGCCGTCGGGGGGCGGCTGGGATGGGCTCTTCTGCCATGGCAGCAGGGTCTATACAATGGGACAGCCCCGGTGGTTCCCCTCCTGCCCCACAAGTGCACGGAGCCACCGGGCTATGGCCATGCCCAGCCGGGATGAACAAACCTGTCTGGGAGCTGGGGCTCATGTGCCCCTGTGTGAGAGCCAGCACCACCTCCAAAAGGGGCTGCCCATAGCCCCACAGCTCCCCACAATGGGACTGGGGACCCCGCAGGGACCTGGGGCCAAGGACATGTCAGGCTGTGTGCGACCAGGGGGGGATGCAAAACCAGCATCCCAAGGACCACCCTTAACCCATAGGGGGCTATGGAGGTGCTGGGACCAAGTGTGACGCTAACAGAAGGGCTCTGGAGCCATCCTGCATCTTCCCAGCGCCAGGATTGGGTTGCAGCGGAAGCGTCTGTTTGGGTTGAGGATGGCCTTTTCTGTAAGCAGAGCTGCCCAGGGGCACACAGAGCCGCAGAGCAGATCGATGGCATGGGATCTATTCCGGGAGGAGGAAAATGACTTGAGAGCAGGCCCGTGTGGGGGCTGGGAGCATCCTCTGCTCCCTATTGTAATGTGGGGGAGCGCAGCTGACAGAGGCAGCCATAGGCACGGCAGTTTCTGGGCTCTGCTCTCTTTGAGATGCTCTTGGTGTTTGGGACACGTTGGGATCATTGTGGGGCTGTTGGGAAGCCTCTGAGGAGCACAGGGGGCTGCTGCTGCCTGGGGAGGAAGAGGATAAGGGAAGGATGAGGATAAGGGAAGGTTAACAGTGAGACCTTGACTTCTGGCATGTTTCTAGTATGGTTTAGCTGCTTCTAATGAGCTCTAGAAGCTGCACCTGAGGAAGGAGTGCTTGAAGCCCCTGTTCCAGCTGACCCCAGTTTAGGGAGGAGCCAGCATCCCTTAACCAGTGCAGGGCAGAAGCCTATAAAAGAGGCAGGCTCAGCCCATAGTGTTGTAGATGGGGCAGCAGAGTGGATGGAAAGGTAGGTTCTTTTGGGGTAATTTTCCCCCTTTTTGGTTGTTTTGCGTTTGGGGTTTTTAAAGTTGCAGCACACCAAGGTCACAGCCACTGGAGCAGCAATTCCTGCAATGCTGGAGGACACAGCCTGGCCATTCCTGAGCTGCTGAGGGTGCATCCTGCAAGAGGTGTGTGGTTTGTGCCTCTTGGAGCTGTGCTGGCAAGTGGAGAAGGTCAGAGTGCTCTATGGTGTCAGAGAGGGCACTAAGGAGACCGGCTGCATCTCTGTGAGCCCAATCCTTTGATTATAGTAGCGGAGCATCCTCCTGACAGGTTTGAAAGTGATGGTGAAGGTTGCCCTGGTGAGTCCTGGCAGTAGAAAGATGGATGCTGCTCCCCCCAAAAGCTTGTGGTTTATGGCATAGATCCAGTGCCCTCATCCCTGAGGAGACGCAGGGACCACCTTCAGTCATCTCCAGGTGACCTCAGCCAGCTGCTGTGGCCAGGAGAGCTTTACATGGGGATTGCCACAGTGTTTGGGGAGCTGGTTGAGGCTCCCTGTGCTGGGCTGATAATGAAGGAGCAAAGCTGGGGCTCGGGAGCAGCCCAAAGGCCCCCCATGGTTCGGCTGCTGAGCATCACCTGCTCCCTCCCTCTTGGCCCTGGTATCATCTGCAGCGAGCGTCTGTCGAGCCCGCTCCCTGCTGTGGGGCAGGCGATGCTCCTGCCCCCAGGCTGCAATAGCGGCTCATTAGGGATGGGCTGGTGCAGCTGGGATAACAAAGGGATCCCAGGGATCTTCCCAGAGCCTGCGGGGCTCTGCTTTCAGCAAGCTGTCAGCCCCCCCCCCGTGCTCCTGAACTGCAGTAACCCAGCAGCATCCTGCTCCTCCTTCCCTGGGGGGGGGTCTTAGCATTGTGATGGGCTAAGAGCAGCCTGCTCAGCTCATGTGCAAGAGGAGGGAGGACCCGGGGACTCCAGATCTCATGCCCTGTGAGTGCTATTGCTGCTGGTACCCTCCACAGTGCTGGAGAAGGCAGGTCTAGCATCAGTCTCAGGGACCCTATGCACTGCCCATCAGCTGGGAGGTGGTTACATTTCCCTTCTGTAATTGCTTATTACAGGGGCTGAGCCAAGTGCGTGCAGCAGGGCTCCCAGGGGAAGGCACTGTCCTTCACATCCTGTCCTTGCTCAGCTGCAGTGCTCTGAGGTGGCTGAGCACCCTCTGTGTCCCCCACTGGGGTGGATGGGGAGTGATGCGCTGGGATCACCCTCTTGATGCAGGGGATGGCAGGCATGGCCCTGCTGGCTCCATCCTCCTGTCCTGGGGTAGCTCTGCAGCCTCAGTTGTCGCCCATCCATAGCCAGACCCCCATAGGGCTCAATGGGCTCTTCCCTGTGCCAGGCAGGGCTCTGTTCTTGCAGTCCCCCCCTCTCCCTGCTATGGTTCTCATCCAGGCTCAGACTGGCTGGCTTGGCCCTGCCAAGGCAGGTGAGCTTTGGGCAGGGTGAGCCAGAGCTCCTGCATCTCTGCCCATCGCGGTCCTGAAGCATTTTTCCAAGCAATTTACAAGGATGCTGGAGAAGCAGGAGGTGCTTCAGAGCACAGAGCATCCTGCCAGGAGCTCAGAGCACAGCCAAGGAGTAACCCATCAGGCACCAAATGCATCTGCTCACTCAGCTCCACAGCTCCTGATGCTTTGGATGCTGCCTCCATCCCTGGGACAGCCAGGCTCCCATCACCCATCATCACAAGCAGCAGAACATCAAGGACATGCAGAAGCAGGGATTTTATGCCCTGTCCACATGGGAAATAACAGCCCCTCAGCTTTGGGCTGCTCAGGCCCTGGGGAGCTCCATCCAGCTCTGCCTTTGGAGATACAAGTACCCCATAGCTTGCTGGTGGTGTCACCCCTCCAGCTGTGACCCATGGCTCGCTGGGGAGCCCAGGGGTGAAATCCCATCCCTCCAGAGAAAACCCTTTCCAGGAATGAGGCATCAAACAGCTTTTGGTAAAGGAGATTTTAATCTGCTCAGTGTCTAGTCCATAGTGCAAAGAGTTAAGGCAAAGCTCTCTCTTTTTCCAACAGGCAGCAAACAAACAGGCCCTAAACCAAAACAAGCTTAAGTATTATAATAGAAAAAGGGTTTAAGGGGAGAAACTGCAGTTCTGGGGAGGCAGCTTTTCCTCCCTGTAACTCACATAGAAAACAGTGCACCATGAGGTGGTCCCTGACCAAACACCACAGCCTGCAGCTCGGCCACATTCCTGCTCCTGGGTGTCTCCACAGGCACACCTGAAGGATGAGCTCTGCAATGCCTGTGGAATGCAGGAATGTGGTGGGGTTGTACTCACTGCTCTGGCAGAGGCTTGGCTACTCAACTGCAAAGCATCACTGGCTGCAGCCATAGGGAGGTGGTTGGAGTGAGCAAACATTAACGCGGGTGCTGTGTCTGGGGAGGCACAGGGGCAAGAGGTTGAGCAACAAGGGCTTGGGCAGGGAGGTTTGTGTCTCTGCATAGCCCTGGGCCCAAGCCCTGCTCATACTTTGGAGCCCAGGGAGTGCCTCCAGACTCCATCACAGTGGGGTTAAACCAGCCCCTGCAGTGCCTCCCAGAGCAAAGCCACTCTCCCAACAAGATAGCATCTTGCTGCAGCTCAGGTTTACAGCCCAGAGCTATCTCCCAGCATGGCCTGGCCTCTCTGCTGCCTGCTTTGGCTTAAATCACTAATCAAGAGAGCAGGAAGACCATGCCAGCCACCCTCGGGCTCTTGGCTTGCAGTGCAGGAGTCAAGGCTCTTTCCAGTCTGGCTCCAGCCAAAATTGGCTGTGGCGCGTGGCTGACCTCAGGCAAGCTGCTGGAAAAGGAAAAGCTTTCAAACACGAGGCCCTCCTGCAGCCCAGTAATTGGAATGGTGCTGGTTGACCAGGCTGGGATGTGATGCCTTCAGGAGACACTTCCATCAAACTAGCTACATTTTGGACAGACAAGGAAGACAGAACAGCAGTGTAACAGTGGAACCCTGCCCTCATCAATGGTATCCCATGGTCCTGGTATGGCTCCATGCACACGCCTGCAGACCCACAGAACTTGTGCCTGGAGCGGGAATGTCTCAATGGGCTCCCAGCAGCTTTGGGGTGTCCCAATCTCCTCCCTCTAAGCAGCCCAGCCTGGGAGGTAGCAAGCAAGCACTGGTGTGCACTACCCATGGCTCTCTGAGCCTGCAGATGTGTTATGCAGAGCAGGTTCTCCAGTGTTGGCTCAGATGTGCACTGCCAGGGCCCTCAGGTTTCCCCTGCAGAACAAGTAACCCCCTCTGGCCTCCCCACATGAGTAACCTGGTGTGTGCTTGCTAGGCTTGCATAGGTGATGCACAGAAGCAGCAGCAGCAGCACTGCAGTCAGCTATGGCCTGCAGGGAGCCTGTGATGGTCACAGCTCCTCCTTGTCCTGGCTAGGGGAACAGGAAGCTCAAAACCCAAAGCCATGGTGGCTGGGACACTAAAGAACCCCAGAAACCCTGCTCTTCTCTAGCTCAAAGCCAGGCTTAGCATACTTGAGTGTGCTCATTGCTCTCCTAGGGCCTTACAAAGGGAGCACACTTCTCCCTTCTCAGTGAGCTCCCATACTTAGGAGCTCTTACTCTGCACCAGCTCTTCTGACTCCCAGGAGAGCACAGCATTTAAACCTGCCATCACCTTTGGCTAGAAGGAACCAGAGCATCCTTCTTGCACTCTGCTCTGAATCTGACTGCTGCAGGCTCCAAGCAACAGGCTCTGGAACAGCAGAAGTTGTCAACAACAGAAAAGATAACTGAGCCCGCTGCAGAGATCAGTTATGGTGCTTGCTAGCAAGAGCTACAGTCTAGTTACGTAGCAAACGTGGCTAGCAGACACCCCTAAAAGCCTTTTGCCCTTTCAGCACCATCCTTAGGTCTTTGGAAGCTGCTTAATGCAGCCCTGGGAAGTTCTGCTTCCTGGCAAGAGGCAGACAGGGGTGAGGTGCCCTTGACTGCCTGGCAAAGTGACCCCAGCCACCCACCCCTCAGGCTCACAGGTACACATTGAGTGTCTGGAGGATCATCTGGCGGCACAATGGGCAGTTGCGCTGGTAGATAGCCTGCTGCAGGAGGACTTCAGTGCACTCCTGACACAGGCACAGGTGCCTGCAGGGCAGGAGCAGGACGGTCTTGGTTTGGTCTTGACAGATGACGCATTTCTTGCGCTCCTCTTGTTCTTTCAGGAGCATCCAGGGGTCGTTATCCGCAGTGCCCTCAGCATCCCTGGTCCCTGCATTCAGCTGCTGCCTCCTCTGAGCCTTCCCCCCGGAGGTACCCGGCTCCTCCCCATGTGGATGCAGACGCTGCCCCGACACGCTCCGACCCAGAGCGGGACGCACTTGTGGGACCTGCTCAGCATCCTCATCGTCCTCATGCTCTGTGTGCAGCTGGGCAACCCCTGCCAGCATCGGCCTGCCAGGAGCTGCGTATCCCAGGGCAGGCTCAGCTGCCCCTCGCTCGGTGCTTTCCCTGTTCATCATTCTGCCTCCTTGGCTCCAGTTGGTCACCTGCAGGCTCCAGTCCACCAACCTGCGCCAGGTCTGGGAGGTCAGGGCCATGCCCAGCGTCAGCACTGCCACCGGATAGAGCCGCCACACGTCCCGCTGCAGGCGGTGGTAGGAAGGCAGCATGTTGAAGTAACCCAGAGCCCCTTCCATCAGCATCCACAGCAGACCCGGGTTGAAGACGAAGGCGCCGACAGCAACAATGAGGACCAGCAAGGCCAGGCCATAGATATTCACAAAGAAGGTGGTGACGAAGAGCTGGGCGATGGAAGACAGGAGCTCGAAGGCCATTTGGCACGGCGACCACAGCAGGATGGACACGGCGATGGCACCACTGGAGACATGTGCCAGGACAGCAGCCAGCAGGTCGGTGACCCTGAGGAAGGGGCTGGCGAGTGAATCCCAGAGCGCCATGGCCAGGGTGAAGAGGTTCTGCGTGCCGATGAGGCACACGTTGACCAGGCTGTTGACCAGGTAAGCCAGCAGGCTGGTGCCGATGGCCACCCCGTCGCACAGCTGCCTGGCCACGGCGTGTCCGCAGCCCAGCAGCCCGCACAGCTCCCGGTGCAGCAGCTCCTTGGCCCGCAGCGCCAGGTGCGCCAGGAGGTGCCCCAGCACCTTGAGCCCCTCGAGGCCGCAGCAGCAGCCGCGGAGCACGGCTCCGAGCCCCTGCAGCGCTGCCAGCGCCGCCCGCTCCACCGAGGCCAGCGCCAGCAGCAGCCCGTCCCAGCAGCCCAGCGCGGCGGCGGCGGCGGCCGCGGGCAGGCTCCCGACGGCAGACAGCAGCCAGAGCAGCGCGGACACGAGCGAGGACACGAGCAGGAAGTTGATGTCCAGCAGCAGCAGCAGCAGGTCCAGCGCCAGCCGCAGCCCCCGCAGCACCGCGAACAGCAGGTCCATGGCGGCGGCGGGGGGGGGGGGGGCCCCGTCGGGGCCCGTTAACGGAGCTCCGCTCGGGGACCCCCGGCGCTGGGCGCAGCCATCTTCGCTCGCGCCGTCGCGCGGCGCCGGACCAATCGGCGGCGAGAGGAGCGCCTCTGCCCGACGACCATTGGTTGGTTCGGAAGACGCGGAGGGGGCGTGGTCTGTAGGCCACGCCTACTGTGGCGCATTTAAAGGGCCAGCGGCCCTTGTTTAACAGTGCGGGCCCAGCGCGGTCCGGCTCGCAGCGCAGTGAGTACGGCCAAAGCGGGGGTGTCCGAGATACGACTGAGCCCCCCTTACCCTGGGTCCAAGCAGTGCGGGTGGGTACCACCACCCACAGGATGCCTGTGGCCACACGTGTGATGAGTTTGTGACGGCCTCAGCTCCCAGTGGAGGTCCCAGGGGTGGGAGCTGTGGGGCAGGGTCAGCCCAGGGCAGTGCTGCTCTCACACCGCCAGGCAGTTTCCTGCAGGAGCTCTAAGAATAAACTCACGGCCGTGGCCCGACCCAAGGTCACGGTCCCAGAGCAGCTCCTGCCCCCCCCCGTCGGCTCTCCGGCAGGGCGTGGGGCTGCCAGCGCTCCCAGGGCAATGACAACCCCTGGAAACCCAGCCCTGGAGCCCAAGGCTTTTTATGGAGGGGGAGAGCGAGCAGAGCGGGTGACCCATGATGGCAAAGACATCTGCAGCCCGGGGGAGGCACCGGCTCTGCCCCCGGGGGGCAAGGCAGGAGCCCCAAGGGAGCAGGGCGCTGGGGTCCCGTTCCTGCAGCGGCAGGGGCACCGTGATGCTGCTCGGTGCTACCCGAGCCGGGATGGCAGCTCCGTGTCCGTCCGTCCGTCCCCGGCTGGCTCCCCTCCAGCCCCGTCCCCTCCCTGCCTGCCCCCCCCGGTCCCCCGGCGGTGTGCGCGCCCGCGTCACCGAGCCAGGATGCTTTCGGCATTTATGGTAATGTTTGGGTTTCTCAGCGCTCCACAGAACGGGAGCAGGAAAGCGAAGAGCCGAGAGCCGGGAGCGGTCCGCTCCTTCCCTGCCCCGGCAGCGCACCTGCATCCCAGCGCCTGCAGGGTCGGGGCTCCGGGGGGCAGAGGGAGCCGGTGCTCCCCGGCCGTCGGGTGTGCGGTTCCGCAGCATCCGGACCTGTTGGAGACAGGGACAGGGCTCAGGAACCCCGGCAAGGAGAGCTGCAGGGGATGGGAGCATCCGGGGGATCGGTTCAGGTTGGAACACTGGAGCAGAGTAGAGCAGGGCTCACTGTGGAGGGGATGGGGTGCGAGGATGGGAAACACCTTCCTCTGTGGGGACAGAGGTCCCTGGCAGGGTGTGTGGATGAGGAGGGTCCCTCCAGCTGTCCCTGCACTTGCTGGAGGTCCGGGCGTGATGCCACCAGCTCCCAGTTGTGCCCGTGGCAGCTGCCAGCAGCAGGACAGGCTTGTGAGCCCCTCTCCTCATCAGCTCCTCAGTGTTCATATATAGACAAGGCTCTGCCATAAACTGGGCTGCACTGGTGCTAAGCGGGCCCATCGCAGCCCACCCTGGGGATGAAGGAACCCGGGATGTGTTCATCCCTGCCTGACCTGCATGTACCCTGCCTGGCTGTGCTGGCACTGAGCCTGCCCACAGGGCTGCTGCTGCATCATGCCTCTGAGTTTCCTTCCCGGTGCTGAGCTCACCGCAGCCAGGCAGCTGATCCATGTTTCGGGAACACAGAGCACTGGGAGGAAAGCAGCTCTAGGGCTTTTAGCTGGAAGCACAGGGAGCAGCTCCAGGGATGGGTGTCACAGTGCTTGAGGAGCTGTCTGGAGCCTGACGTGCTTGAAGGGGGATCAGGACCCTGTGCTCTGGTGTCCAGGCTGTGCGGAGCCTGGGACCATGCTAGCAGTGCAGGGGCTGCCTTGTGTCTTGGGAACAGGCTGTGGGTGGCAAAGGAATGGGAAGAATGAGGCAGACAAAGGGCTGGCAGCACAGCCTGCAGCCACAGAGCTGGGAGATGGTGCTGGGGATGACAGCAGCTCCCTCCAATCCTGCCTCCATAGGGGGGACGTGCAGCTTCCCCAGTCTCAGCATCTTACCCGACCTTCCTAGGCCCTTGCTGCATGGGCACTTCCTGCCCTGAGGCAGGAAGGGTGTTTCTGGGATGTGGGTCCTGTTGGCACCACACCAGTGCTCCCAGCATGCTCATGAATGGCCAGGCAGCTGGGACCATCACACACCCCTGGCTGGGCAGCCAGCATGGTCCTCCTGCCAGCATCCTTACCTCAGCTCCCCTCAAGATGCCCTTGCCAAGGGCTGGGCAGATGCCTTAGCAGGCGCCTGCAGCCCCATACTGGAACAATAGCTCATTCCCATGCATCCGTTCCAGGGAAGTCCCCGTCCCCACTTGGGCTCAGCTCCAGGATGATGTGGCTCCCTCTTCCTCTGGCCTTGGAGGCACAGGTGATGGTGTCCCATACTGCACGCATCCCTGCCGGCAGGGAATGGCAGCTGGCATCCGGCCTGTGTGCCGCATGGATGAGGCTGCCGGGGAGACCCCATAGGAGCTGGAGGTGCCCATCTCTGTTCCCAGCAGCAGGCACCTTCCCTGCCTCTGTTTGCCCTGCAGAGCGGCAGCATGAGGGCTGCCCGCAGTGGTTATGGAGGGCTGTGTGGATCCCCACAGAGGGAGCTGGGATATCTCTCTCCTCCTGGAGCCCGGCCAGACAGCCCTGGGAAAACCAAGTCCTCTTCCATGGGAAAGTCCCACAAGGAGAAGTCCCTGCTTGGCTGGGCCGGCCACACAGCTCCCCCGGGCCCTGGTGCTCTGGCATGTCCCAGTGCTGTGGGGCCAAGCAGGGTATGGGGCCGGTGGCACAGGGAGGTGCCATGGGTACTGTGCCTGGCTCACTGCCCTCTCCCCTCTGTCCCTGCCTCTACTCCGTGTGTCCTCACAGCAGCAGGAGCCTTCCCCAAAGCCTCCAAAGGGATCCTCCACATACCCTTGGGTATGAGAGGTGCTCCCCAAAGCTGGGGCTGCCCTCACCACCTGCCTGGGGCTGATGTCTCATTGTGCTTTCTTGTAGTGAGTCCTAATGAGCTGTCCTGGGGGAGCGCCAAACCCTGCAGACAAAGCCAGGATGAAGACGTCAGTGCCTGGGGGGTAAGCACAGGGAATGATGCTGGTCCCCTAGGCTGGCTTCTCCCTTCTTTGGTAGTGGGAAGCACATAGCTCAGTGCCATGAGCGCAGGGCAGGGGTGCTCCTCCTCTGTGCTCCTCCACGGAGCTGTGCCATTCATTAGCAGGGTGAGGGATAAGCGTGGCCAGGCCCCAGCCATGGGGCTGTGCACGGGTGTTGATGGCAGCTGCTCCTCGCGGGCATCCCAGTGCCGGACTCCCACCATCCGGGTGCATAATCCACCCCATTGTGCGGGTGAGTGCCCAGCCCCGGCCCATCTGGCGCCAGGACAATGGGGCCTTTTTCCGGCCAGGGTGGGGGGAGATGGACTCGGAAGTCTTCCGAAGGAAAAGGCTGGTTTATAAATAGCCATCCCTATGCTTCCAGCTCCCCCCGCTGCCCATCAGCCCCCAGCCCCAAAGGGGATGGGACAGGAGCTGGGGCACACACATGCGAGCAAGAGGGCACTATGTGGATGTTTGCCCAGGGACATGGGGAGCCTGTACCCCTTGGGATGTGCAGTGACCCCCAGAAGGTGCAGGGCTCCTTCCCCCTGTGCCTTGGCAGTGGGCATCGTGATTCAAAGTCGCTTCACAGGACACACAGACCTCTCTTGGCACCAGGAGCATGTGGGGTTCAAACCTCCATCCACATCTCCAAAGCACAGCAAATTTCAGGGGGGTTTACACTTCATGTTCTCACCTTGATATAATTTGATCTGAAGCATCCAGATACAACTGGGTATGTTATAGAACTGTGGCCCCCTTATCCTCCTGCACTATGGGTTAGGGCTACGTTGACAGCCTATTGGTTACCTTTTAGCTTTCAACTGTTAATACCTGCGAGCTATGTGCTTAGTTCTTTGTTCAAATTGTTATCCTATCTTCCCATAAGGGATATCCCTGCTTAGAAGCAGTTTACAGAAGCAGATGCAAGCTGTCTACAAGCCCAAATTCTAACACATTGTTTAGCACGCCTACCAGCAGGGCAGGTTCCCATCCTCAGAGCAGTCCTGTTTGAGTGCCAAGTCATGCTAAAAAGCAGTTATTCCAGCTAAGTCCCAATGGCTTGGTCTCAGTCAGCGCCCACTCCCCAGCTGTCTTGGTCCATCCACAGCAAGGTTCAGGTCCCCAAGGCAGGGCACAAGAGGCTGCAGGGCCCCATAGCCTTCCCCACACCACCCCTGTGATACAGCCAAGCCACATCACTTGCATGCCACGAGCCTGTCCCTGCAGCCCTGGGCTTATGGGGTCTGTGCTGTGACCACGGCACCATCACCAGGGGGCTGTGCATGGGGTGATGTGGGGCAGGGTGACCCAGCTTGGCTGCAGACCTGCCCTGGGAGACCGAGCTCCTCCAGCACAGAATTCCAGATGTCACCTTCCTTCCCTGCTTCCGCTCATGTCCTTCCTTCCTGTGCCTGCCCAGCCCCTCGCCCGGATCCTGGCCCCTCCTAAACAAAGGCCCCGTAGCCATGGTTAATAATCCCTACAGAAAGGCCCTGCAGAAGAGGAGAGGAAGGAGAGGGGAGGCACAAAGGAGCCGCTGGGAGCCCAGCCAAGGGGGTGGAAGGAGGAGCTTTCCTGTGCTATAGGACAGGGGCATCAAACAGGGCTCCTAAAGGTGGACAGAGAGAGAGTGGAAGTGGCACCTCTGATACCCAATCCCGCATGGTCCTAAAGGGAATGGGGAGCTGGATGCGGCACTAAGGGCTGCAGTGAAGGGGCCCCAGTGTAATGAGCCTCAGCATTGCCATGCCCATCAGCGGGGCTGCTCCCGGCTGGTGTGGGAAAGCACAGCACTGGCCTGCATCCCGTCCCTTCCCTAGGGAATGGGCCCTGTCCGTGTTGTGTGAAGAGGTGCAGGCCTGGGCGGACACGGCAGCCGGCTTCCTCCCGGCATTGCTGCCCTTCATCCTGCCTGGAGCAGCGCAGGGAGCCAGCACCAGCCGGCAGCCCATGGATCACCAGCACCAATGGGGGCTTGCTGGTGCATGGAGCATCCCCCAGAGCCCTCCGGAGACACCCAGGCTGCTCTGGGCACCATCAGCATGGTCAGATGCTGCAGGGTGCTGGGGATGGTGTGGGGCCCCTCATCCCTACCTGAGCAGCGTGTAAGGACATGTACAGCACAGCCTGCACTGGGGCCAGCTCCCTGGGGCCAGCATGGGCAGGACCCAGTGGAGCCCCAGGGGTCTGGCATGGAAGGCAAGGAAAGGGGCTGGGGTATGTGCCTCTCATCCCAGTGGTGTCAGGAGGGTCGGATACCTGTATCCTCTTGCATTCCCTATGCTGCCAGGGAGTTCAGCTGGGGATGGACCCCCGTGCCCTGACCTTCCCATCCCGGCTGTGTGCGTGGGACTGGGACAAGTGAGCCTGATCCACACTGTTTATTTGCATAGCAGCAAATGGGAGTCGAAGCCAAATCCATTAAGCAAGCAAATAAATCAGAAGGCATGTGCTAAGGCGACAGGGGGGAAGATGAAGGTGACCATCCTGCTGCTCTCCCCACGCAGACACCCTGCGAGCCCACCGGGTGCCACACACGGCGTGGCAATGGGGTTTCATGGCATTGTCTTCTCCAGAGCCAGTCCTTTGGTAGGGGAAACCCAAGCCAGCTTCAAAGTGATGCTGCCCAAGCAATGGGAGGCACTGGCATTGCAGGAACAGCAGGGCTGTTCCAGGGTGGCACGCTTCCTGCCGCAGCGGTTGGCCAGCCTGTGTTCCCTGGAGAGGGGCATTGTCCTTTCCAAGCGCTGGGAATTCTCTGCAGAGGTTTTATTAGCAACAGTTTGCTTTATTTTTAACGCGGGATTGAAGTCAGCACCAGAACAAAATGAACCAAACCAGTTCTCCCACTTGTTTGTTTGACTTGGAGGGTGATTTCCCAAAGGCAAGTGGGTCCTCTCCCCTTGTAGGGTGGCATTTGAGCGGTGTTTTGTGCCTAATGGAACATCCTTTCCTCTACAGGGAGCAAAGCCTGAAGCCTCTCTGGTGCTGCATCCTGCCCTACGGAGGGAAAGCATGAGCACATTGTCAGGGGGTCCCCAAGGCCTGAGCATCCTCTTAGGGGGTGGCTGTACCCACCACAGACAGAGAGCATCCCCACACTGCAGTCATGGGGCTGGAGAGCACCTCGTGAGTAGCTTGCACATGATGGCACAGCTCCCTTGCACTTATCCTTCCAGTGCCCAGGAGGAAGCATCCCCTCTGCACTGGCAGCATGAGGGCTCACAGCCTTATCACTGCCCAGCACTGCCAGTTAGAGCAGCTAATCTCATGGGGGAAAACTTCATCATTTCCGATGAATCATCTCTGTGGCTGGTACAGTGTGTGGGGCTGGGCAGGCATGCAGGGGAGGCAGGAGGAGTGGGGCTGGGGGCCAGCACAGGGTTGCTGGGGCTGAAGGTATGAGAGGTGCTTGGGCATGCCTGGGAGGAATGCTGTAGGAAGCTGCGGCCTGGCCCCAGCGAGGCTCAGGGTCTGGAGCACAGATCGTGTTCCAGGAAAAGCAAGTGGAGGAGAGAAGAGGATATGCAAAGGCTCAGAAACCTTGGGGTGAGAGCTGGAGGAGGATGCTCTTGGTGTGCCTGAGATGCAGGGGCAGCCCTGGGGCTGCCCTCAGAGTGTGAACACAACTCGGAGCCCTTTGTGAATGGGGAGCAGGAGTGTGGGAGGCAGAAGATTGTGAAGGACAAGAAACCCGCAGTGCTTCACCTCCCACCACAGCTCCCCTGGCTGTGATTGACCCTGGGGGGAGCTGAGGCTCAGAACCAAGCAGTGATGGGGCAGAGCACTGGACTTGCCTGCCCTGCATGGTTGGCTGCGGTACCTGGGGAGGTTTGTTGTGCTGCTTCAGGGCTGTGTTTGGGCTGGGTGATTACCCCTGCATAATAGCGGCCTTGTGCAGCGCTGATTACCCCCGGGCTGGCCCCCGGCCAGGCGTGCTGCCCCGGCCACCGCAACCAACGGCTCTGCACAGCCGCCCCGTTCAACAGCTGCATGGGGCTTGTGCCATGGCTCTGTGCTCCATGGAACGGGGCCCGGGGCCCTGCTGCAGGGAGAGGGGCTTGGGACAGAGCTTCCCCATGGGGCACAAACCCTGCAGACCTCTGTGACCCGCTTAGGATGGCCCCATCCTTGTGTTGCTGCTATCCTCAGGTGTCTCTTGGAGTGGTTTGGTCCCCCTGGTTTGGAGGTTTGTGTTGGTTGCTGGGATCTGGGGCAGGGCTGAGCATGGGAGCGGCTCGGGACGGATTCCCCTTTCCAGCATTCCCTGTGGAAAACAACCCGACCTGCGCCTCTGCCCCCGCCGCAGGGTCTGCAGTGATCTACACCTCCAGCGCCCCGCAGTCTGCTGCCATCAGCCTGAGCACGCCTGGACAGGCAGGAGCAGGCAGCCGGTGCGTCTGCAGGCAGGGCTGGAGCGAGCCCCTGCAGCCGAGCTGGGGATGCCTGAACACGGCCCCTACCAACACCAGGCAGGGGGGTTCGCTCGGGGCTCAGAGCCAGAGCCCGGCTGGGGCAGAGCCGACACTCAAGCGATGCCTGCGGCCGATGGGGGCTCCGCACCCCCGTACCGGGCGGTGCAGGGCTCCTGTGCCGGCGCCCCGGCGGCTGCCGCTGGGGGGTGGTAAACGGCTGCGGGCGGTGGGCAGGCTCCCCGCCTTCCTCCTCCTCCTCCTCCTCCTCCTCCTCCGCCTGACGTCAGCCCGTGGTCCCGCTCAGTCGCGGGCGGCCGGCGGTAGCGACGGGCATGGCTGGGGGGCGACGGGCGGCGGGGCTCGTTGTGCACTGGGGCTGCTGCCTCCTGCTGTGCTGCGGTGAGTGCCAGCGGCAGGGATGGGACGGGACGGACGGGATGGACGGGACGGGATGGACGGGACGGGCGCACCTGCGGGGCCGTGGGTCTGTGCAGGCTGCGGCCGCTGGGCTCCGAGCTGCCTCCGGCCCCCCGGCCTGGGGGCTCCGTGCTGCAGCCGCGATGGGGTCTGCCCGTGGGCAGGGGGCTGCGGGGCCTCCCTGCAGGCAGCGGGAGGAGCGGACGCCCTTAGGAAGCAGCCTGGCTTGGGGCCAGGAATGCTGAACGGCGGTGCCGGCACAGCCCAGGTGGGAGCAGCTCCCTCGGCCGCACGTCCTCCCCTGCACGGCCCCGGAGCGGGTGTGGGAGCCCCCATTGCGTTCTCGGGACCCCTTCGCAGCACCCCATTAATGCGGAGCGGGCGGCTCCGCTTGCCCGGGGGGGCGCTGGCCGGAGCAAGGCGAGCTCCAGGGTCCGTGCTTCGAGGGGCAGGGTGCCGGAGGTGCTCCCACGTGTGTACAGTAGCTTGAACCGGTTGAGTTCCCAAGGAGCATCCACCCCATTCCTTCTAAGGAGTTTTCCCCGAGCTCTGTTTCTCTTGGCTTTTTTCACGCTTGCTTTTTTTATCCTCTTTCCAGTCCATTTTCACCCTCGGGGGGGGGGGGGGAGGTTGCGTTTCCTGCCCTGCCCTCCTCCCTGCGGCCATGCCCTCTCCTCCATGGGGCCAGGGAGTGGTCCCGGTGCGCTGCCTGCTCCCTGCTGCCTTCTCGCCGAGCAGCGGAGGTGGCCCCAGGCGCTGGGGAAGCTGCTCTGGCCAAGGCGTTGGCTCCGCAGGAGCGCAGAGCCCCAAGCCAAAGCAGGAGGCTTCCACCCCCGGCCCCTGCTCGCAGCCAGCGATCCCCTTCCCCACTGCACATGTGCCGAGACAGGAGTTCATTGGTTGGCAGCATCGATGTGGTTGCGAGCCCAGCCGCTGTGGAAGCCTTGATGCTTCCCAGAAGCGTCTGGGGGGCCACAGCCAAGTCATTCCCAGGCAGGACGGGGGTCTCTGCTGCCGGAGCGGGGGGCTGAGCCCACGCTGGTGCCGGTGCCACCCTTACCCCCTTTTGCATCGCTGTCTGTGTGTGTCAAATCTCTGTGCATGTTGTCACCTGCCTGCAGGGCTGGGGTTTGAGCCTGTCCCCTCCTGCTGGGGTGCTGGGGTTGGTTCTGGGGGGCTGCAGGAGAGCTGGGGCTCCATCCCCAGCACCGAGAGGGCTGGGGCGGAGGCTGTGGGGCGCTGGGGTGGTGCCGCCTGCTGCAGGGCCTGGCTCTGCACCCTGTGAGCAGGAGAAGGGGTGCAGGTGATGCTGCTCCGTTTGAGCTGTGCCCGTGGCTCAGGGGTCTTTGGTGCCCAGGCACAGATCTGCCTTAGCTGGGGAACCTCAAGCATCCCATGTGCGGCTCCAGACCCCTGCGGCGCCCCACAGGAGCGCTCCCCCCGGGGCTCTGCCGTGTCCCGCACACCTCGTTCCGCAGGAGCCTGCGCTCTCCCCACCCCCTTGCCCGGCTCTAAAAGCAGAGCTTTGTTCTTGCGGAGCCCTGGCTCTCGGCCGCTGTCCGCCGGCCAGACGGAGCGGACCGGGGCTCCCCTGCCGTCCCCGCTTGCTTCCTGCCTGCGGACGGGGCTCTCCCCATCGCTGTGGGGTGCGGGGTGAGGGATGGAGCTCAGCTCTGCCCGTGGCCCTGCACCAAAACTGACTGCAGCCGCCCTGGGTGCAAGGGTTTGCCATGTCCTCAGAGCCAGGGTGCTCCCCATGCATAGAGCCATTGTGGGATCTTGGAAGCCTTGTGTCCTCCAGCACTGGTGTTGCTGGGGGCCAGTATCCAGCCTGCCCTGGAGGAGGTGGGAGCAATGAGCCCTCAGTTGCAGGCATGCGGGGGCTGCGGGACCACGTCCACCTCCTCAAGGGCAGCGGGTGGCTGGGAGGGCTGTGTGCCTCATGCCAGCCCTGGATGCCACTCATTCCCCAGTCCTGAGCTCATGTTGCGGCTGCCTGGGCGAGGGCTCTCATGCCGAGCAGGTCAGTGGGGCTGGACACCAGCTCTCCCTCTCCCTGTACCGGTTCTCCTGCCCTGGGCCCATGCAGAAGGTCTATGGGGATGCTGGGGGGACAAAGCCTGGCTGCAGCTCAGATGTGCGAGGGCACACGGCCATAGAGGTGCAGGTGCTTCCAGCACTAAGTTATCTTTTCCTATGCATGCTTAGTGTAGCTTCCTGGCCCCACCGCACGTTGTCTTTGGGGGTTTCACCTGTTTTTGTAGCACCTCCTTTCCTGTTCAGTGCTTTGCTTCCCCCTCCTTGCTTAGTGCCAGTGGGATGGGTGAGGGCCAAAGCTGCCTGTTGGGGTGTCCTGAGGGGCCTAATCCTGCACACCAGCCCTTTGCTGTGGCAGAAGGGCTCCTGGCTGCGCATTGGCATCGTGCCACCGCATACCCTGTCCAGACAAAGAGCAGTCTGTGAGCTCGGCATCGCCCTTTGAAGTCCCCTGTGGCTGTCACCGAGCGGCACTATCAGGGGAGCTGTTGACACAGCTGCCTTCCTTCAGTACCCTTGTCCCAGGTTCCCATACCTGCGGGTGCTGAGCCAGCTGGGGCACAGACCCTCTGCAGGGCTGTGTGCCAGCCGGGGGCATGCAGACCCCCCTTGTCCTGGCACCCGCAGTGCCAATGGCAGCTCCCATCCTAGTGACGCAGCCCCCAGCCCCTTGGGAAGCTGTCCTGGATCGATGGCCATTACCTTCCCTGCTGCTCTGGAGCGTGGCCAGCAGCTCCATTACTGGTGTGGGAAGCAGGGAATGTGTGGTGCAGGGATGGGCAGGCTCTGCTCCGGTGCCACCCTTGTGCTATGGGTGGGCAGGCAGCAGAGGAGCAATAAGGGGCTCCCCTTGGGTGTGCTGGAGGGGGATGTGGGGAGTCCTGTTTGTGCCATGGTGGAAAGGGAGCCGAGGGTTGGAGCATCCCTCCTGGGTGCTGCCCTACCTTGTGCATGCAGCAGGAGTGATGCTGTGCTCCCGGGTGGCACTTGTGCTGGGATGTGGTGCCTAGGGAAAGCTGGCACAGGACACAGCTCTGGCACAGGACACAGCTCTGGCACAGGACACAGCTCTGGCACAGGACACAGCTCTGCCCCATGCCCCATGGGGTGCAGGTGGGGATGGGCTCAGACACGAGGGATTCCCTGCACTTCCCGGCCCTGATGGACCTTGTCCCACAGCTGCAGCCAGAGGTCTGGAGGTCTCCATGCCGGCAGTGGTCGAAGCAGAGGCCGGGAGCACAGCCAGGATCGAGTGCAGCTTCTACACCCCTGAGAACAGCTCCTCCACCTCTATCAACTGGTTCTATGTGAGTGTGGCCTGGAGGGGAGCACGGGGCTGGGGCAGCAGCATCCCGGGGTCCCCATCAGCACAGCATTGGGTCCTGGCCTTGCAGATGGACCGCAACAACCGCGTGAGGCTGTGCCGCATCGAGGGCACCCGGCTCCTGGAGGAGAACGTGGACTACAAGGGGCGGCTGTCGGTGGGGGAGGACCAGGCTCTGTCCATCAGCAGGGTGACGGTGCAGGATGCCAGGACCTTCGTGTGCCAGGTGGTGGAAGGCAGCCACGTCCTGGGCGAGAACCAGACCAGGCTCCATGTGTACAGTGAGTGATGGGGCAGGAGGTGTTGTGGGGGATCCCATTGTGTGCATTCCAACACGTGTGGGGTGGGTTCTCGTTCCAGAGGTCCCCGAGGCCCCTGAGATCGTGGCTAACACTGGAGGTGCCTCCGTGCAGAGCAGTGAGATCCCGGAGGTGAGGAGATGCTCCATAGAGGGAAAGGGGATGCTCCAAACCATGCTGAGCTCCCTGCTCCCCATGGGGGCACCCGGTGTGCTCAGGGCTCTCTGTGCCCACAGATTGCCCGCTGTGTGAGCAGGAATAGCTTCCCAGCCCCTAATATTACATGGCACAAGAACGGGGAGCAGCTGCATCCGGAGGATAACAGTGAGTTGGATGGGGATGGGGATGGGGATGATACCTGCCTGCCTATGAGAGGGGCTGTGGCCATCCAAAGGAGCCTTGTGCTCCCAAAGGAGCCCTCCTGGGTCCTTCCCCATGGGCTGTAAGCAGTGCCCATGTCCCTGTGCAGTGGTGAAGATGCCGTCGACACTGACACGTGAGTCGAACGGGCTGTACACTGTGAGCAGCATCCTCTTTGCCCACGTCACCCGCGAGGACCGGCACTCCCTGTACCACTGCTCGGTGCACTACCGGCTGCGGGGCCAGCGGCGCACGGCTGAGTCACGGCGGGTCAACATCACCGTGTTCTGTGAGTGTGGGGCTGCGGCTATGGGTGCTATGGGGCAGGGATGCGCTGTGGGGCAGGGATGTGCTGTGGGGCAGGGATGCGCTGTGGGGCAGGGATGCGCTGTGGGGCAGGGATGCGCTGTGGGGCAGGGATGTGCTATGGGGCAGGGATGCGCTGTGGGGCAGGGATGTGCTGTGGGGCAGGGATGCGCTATGGGGCAGGGATGTGCTGTGGGGCAGGGATGCGCTGCGGGGCAGGGATGTGCTGTGGGGCAGGGATGCGCTGTGGGGCAGGGATGTGCTGTGGGGCAGGGATGCGCTGTGGGGCAGGGATGCGCTGTGGGGCAGGGATGCGCTGTGGGGCAGGGATGCGCTATGGGGCAGGGATGCGCTGCCAGCGTTCCCACTGCCTCCTCCCTGCAGACCCCGCGGAGCATGTGAAGCTGCAGGTCCTGCCCTCCTCAGCACTGGTGAAGGAAGGGGATGATGTGAAGCTGGTCTGTGAGGCAGACGGGAACCCGGCGCCTGTCTTCAGTTTCTTCAAGAGAGGGGTAAGGCCAGAGGGGATCTGGGCACCTCTTTGTGTTCCGGCTCCGTGTCCCCTTCCATAGGGCCCTGCAGAGGGGATGGTTGTGTGGGGCTGAGGGGGATGGTTGTGTGGGGCTGAGGGGGATGCTTGTGTGGGGCTGAGGGGGATGCTTGTGTGGGGCTAAGGGCTCTGCTTTGCGCTGCCTGCAGCTGGATGACGTCTGGCACGACCTGTCATCGCTGACGGACACCAGCAGTGGGGTGCTGAATCTGCACGATGTCAATAAGAACAGCAGTGGCCTCTACAGATGCCAGACCCTGGACTTGGATGATATGAGACAGCTGGAGAAGGACGTGGAGCTGGTTGTGAACTGTAAGGGAGGGGGGACGGGACCCTATGGACCTTCTCCTGGTGTCTCATCACTCCAGCTCACCCTGCCCTGGTCTCCATCCCTCTGCTAGACATTGAAGGGGTGCGTGTGAAGATGGAGCCATCCTCACCCCTGCGGGAAGGGGACAGCGTGAGGCTGAGCTGCAATGCACACAGCCCTTTGTCCCTGGATTACCAATGGAGGGATGAGAAGGTGAGCAGGCATCCGGTGCTGGTCCCACTATGGGGCTATTCAGAGCCAGAAGCTGTGGGGCACAGTGCTTGGGGCTCAGTGCTGGGGATGTCCCTTCCCAACAGGGCAGGATGATTGGGAACGGGAACCAGCTCTTCCTCAGCAACCTCACCTTCGAGACCTCCAGCAACGTCAGCTGCAAGGTGATGGCACCGAGTGTGCCGGGGCTGGAGCAGAGCAAGCGGGTGGCTGTGGCTGTGGAGGGTAAGACCCAGTGTGTGTGTGTGTGTACATCAGTGTTGGGGTGAGCCTGTCCTGCCCAGCTCAGCCCCATTCCCAATGGCCTCCCCGCAGGGAAGCCTCGGATCGTGTCCATCAGCTCCCCCCTGTACGTGCGGCAGGATGAGGAGGTGAACCTGACCTGTAAAGCCATCGCTTTCCCCAGGCCCTCCGTGCACTGGAGCGTCAATGGGACGGTGAGAGCTGCCTCTGGTCCTGGGGGGGCTGTGCCTTGCTCCAGGCACTGAACCCTGTGCTGTCCCCCCCACACAGGCTCATGAGTACATGGAGGACCAGCACATCGCCAGTAACCTGACAGTGCGTGTGAGCCACGACCTGCTGCGGGCTGGAGCCATGTGCAGGGTGTCCAATGTGCTGGGTGTCAGCGAGGAGCACATCCAGCTGCTGGGTGAGTGCTGGGCACTGCTCTCTGAGGGCACCCAGAGCAGGATTAGTGCTCAGGACACAGGCACCGTGTGTGCTGTGCGGCTGTGGCTGAGCTGTCTCTTTCCCTTTCTGCTCTACCAGTGGAGTCCGTCAGGAAAGGTCAGTGCCTGCACTGCACTGGGTGCATGCATCCATCAGCATCAGTGAGGGCTGTGCTGAGGGAACCCTGCCTGCTGCCTCCTGCACTGCATCTCTCTGCTCCTCTCTTCCCTGCCAAGCAGAGGCTCTGTCTCCATCTGCTCCTGCAGCATTGTGGAAGCTGCTTGTCCTCTGCTTGCACCCAGTGAGGCCATGAGTGCTGCTTCCTGCAGCACAGGCCTGCTGCAAGCAAAGGGATGGCTGATGGCTTGCAGGAAGGCCTGTAAGCCATTATCCCATGGCATGGCAGCCTGGAGCAGGATGCACAGTGTATTTATACAGCAGCTGCCCTGTGTATAAATACAGAATATATGGATGGAATAGAATAGGAATGTAAACCCTGCACTTTTGTACTGACATCTGCATCCTGCAGGGACCTGGAGAAGCACTGGGAACCGGGCTCCCCATGATGGGCACAGGTTCTCCCCTTGCCCCCACAGGAGTGCAGCAATGCAGAGGGTGGAGAGCTTCAGGCATTCACTTCTTCCTCTCCCGTTGTCTTTAGATCAAAAGATCCCGGAGAGCAAAGGGGTGATCATTGTGGCCATCATCGTCTCCATCCTCGTGGTGGCTGTGCTTGGGTCCATCATCTACTTCCTGCACAAGAAAGGCAAGATCCCATGTGGCCGCACTGGGAAACAGGACATGTAAGCATGCTGCCTGCCCATCCGGGGAGCCCTTGGGGACAGAGGTGCTTGCCATCACTCATGCTTCCCATCTCATTGCACCGGCTGCTCCCTGCCCGTTGCAGACAGGGGCAATAGTGCAGCCTGGGGGGGCACCATGCTTCCAGCTTCCCACAGCACTGCTTGCCCCGTCCTTGCAGGGAGGCAGTGAGGACAGCAGAGGGGTAGAGCAGCCAGGGGAGAGGGGATGGGCAGCCCAGAGCTCTCTGTGAGCCTCATTGACCCCGGCCCCGCTCCAGAGCATCCCATGCGATGGAGCCGAACGCAAGCGGCCACGTTGCCCTCTTTGGTACCTGTCTCAGAGTTGTCACCTCCCTCCCATAGCACGAGGCCAGAGGCACGTAAAGACAAGATTGTAGTAGAAGTTAAGTCAGATAAAGTGTCCGAAGAGGCTGGGCTGCTGCAGGGCTCCAACGGCGAGAAGAGAGCTGCCGCTGACCAGGTAGGACAGAGCATCACCGTGTGCTGCACCCAGGGCCAGGGCTGGGCACAGAGGTGAGCAGTGTCCGGGGAGGGTATCCAGGTTCCTGCTTCCCCCCCTGCATGGGCCTCTGCCATCCATCATCCATGCTCAGAGGGGCTATGGGAGGGATGGGAGGGTATAACGGATGGATTCCAGCTCTGAGGATGCGGCACCAGCACTTCCCTGTGCACGTGCTCTGCTCCATGCCAGCCCTGGCACCTCCTGCTTGGCTCTGTGCTCCCTAAGGAGCTCCGGAGAGAAGGAACAGCTTAAACAGCTCTGGCATAGTCAGAGCCTGCAGGAATGGGCTGTGCTCTGGCATCCTGAAGCCACAGCTCTCAGTGCAGGATGGGATGAGTCCCCTGGGCTCAACCCTATCACATTGCTGCAGTAGAGGATTACCCCTAATTGCCTTTCCCCCCTCCTCTTTCTTTCTGTTTTGGTGGCCTGAAGAGCGAGAAATACATCGATCTGAGAAACTAGAGAGGGCCTGAAGCTACCAAGTGCTTTCTTCCTTCGAACCTTTCCTGCTCTTGGATTGCCTTGTCCCACCACCCCTGCTCCAGTACCTGGGGAGCACGGCCAGAGACAATGACTGCGTCGTGGTGCTGAGCTCAGGACCCCTCCCTGGCTCACCTCTCTCTTACCTCAACCGTGGGCTTGCAGGTTGTTGCATAGCAGCAGCAAAGCTGGACTTGCTTACCACTGCGGAGAAGCCAACAGGAGGCAGAAATACCCCATTCAAGCTGCCTGATGGCAGGATTGGAGGTGTTTGCAGGAAATCTGGACACATACAGCAAGGTTTTGATGTGTTTTACCCCAAACTTGCTCAGCAAAGCGGGTGGAATTGTGCTTTTGGGATGCCCCAGGCCCCTTGGGTGCAGCAATGTGCAGGTTAGACAAGGTGAGGATGCAAGTGGAGGGTTAGAGCAGTGTTTGTGAGAGCAGGGAGGTGTTAGAGCTTTGCTTTCCCATTGACCTCTTCTTGTCTTGGTTTAGCCCAGTGTGTCCTGGTGATGCTGCACAGGACATGATCCTATGGGAGGTGAGGATGCGGTGGAGCAAGGACAGGGTGCCCATCTCTCTGGCACATGCCAGACTAAGGGCTTAGGGTCTCTGGTTTGTGAGACAGGAGCAGGAGGGCTTCCCTCTCCCCATTCCCAGGAATTGGATTGCCTTTCGAGGGGCTGGCAACAGCAAGTCCCAGACCCCCCACATTTAAACCTTAAGGAATATTAGGCCAGAGCCACTTGGCAATGTCTCAGGGTTTGTGTTTTTCGTGCTGAACAGTTACCAGCCCCAGGTTAAACTGGTTTGTGTCTGTGCTTCGCTGGCACCAGGCAGCTTGAATGGTGGAGAGGGGAGATGGATGGGCAAGCAGCCTGCCTTCCTTTTCTGCTGCCGTGGCCCTTCCCAGCCCTCCGCTGCAACATGGCTCTCTCCTGCCTTCCTCTAGAGACATCAGTGCCCTGCAGCCCCTTTCCTCTAAGCAGTGTACTCAGTGCTATGCTGTCCACAAGCCCCAGCCCTTGGGGTAGCTCTCTGCAGGTGATGGGGAGCCGCATAGGCAGCCCCCTACCAAAGCAGCGAGCCATACGCGTGAGCTACAAGTGTTGTCGAAGCCAGAGCTTTGGTTTATATATATTTTTGTTGGGTTGTGTGTACATTTCCAGAAGTTTTGTCAGTTTTTTTTTATATATATGAAAATAAAAAGTACCGAGTTCCGAGCTGAGGTCTGAGTGTGTTCCTGCTGGTGACAGCTCCACTGGAGCAGTAAGGACTGCCTCTCATTGCCCTGTCCCTCCTCAGCTGCAGGGCTCCCTAACCCTGCCATCATGCACATGGGTGACAGAACACTGTTGGCACATCCTGCCTTCCATGGCTGGGGTAGGAAATGGGGTTGTGTTCACTGGCCACAGGTGATGCTATTGACAGGTGGAAGTCTGATAGCAAATGAGCAGATGATGTGTATATATCCCCTGCACCTGATAGCTGAAGAGCCTATAGATTCTAACAGGTAATTGCATTGACATCTAATACAGACACGACTAGCTACCAATGTTAATGCTTCTATAGATATTCCAATAGGTAATCTAAGTATTCTAATTGATAACTGGATTGTAATAGTTATAGTACTGGTGATGGTAGATACTGAAAGATAATACTGCCAATAGAATTTAATAGATCTCAATGGTAGAATCTATTCGGTGCATTCATAGCTAATACAGATACTGCTAACTACTTGTAGGTAAGTCTAGCACTAGATTCTAATGAATAACATTATAGTAGATAGTTGTTTTGATAGCTACTATAGGCACTAATTGATAGTAATGCCTTTTCTCTCTTAAGGAGCTCTGAGACAGGATAGCTTATTCGTGCTCTGGCTACTCTAGATCTTAATCGATCATTCTTATTGATATATTCTAGTACATTTTAATTTGTATTAATAGCTACTAAATACAACTAGGGGCTTTGTTAAATGGTTATTGATGAATTATGTGTAATTATTTATTAATTATTAACATTATTAAAATATTGCAAATTAACAGTTGCAATAATACTAATACAGGTAAGAATAGATAAATCTGTTAAAAGATTCTCATAGTTCATGAGATGAAATTGTATGGCTGTTAAGCATAAGAAATTCAGGAATCCCAGCAATACTGATAGGTAATTGCATTACTAACTACTATAGTTAATTGTATAAGTAGATTCTGCTATTGATTCTACTGTTTCTAGCTGTTAGAGATGCTAATATCCCTAATATGAATAACAGTGTTATTAGGTACTGGTAAGTCATACAAGCAAATCTCATCACCAGCTATTGTAGGCACTAAGAAAGCCATGAGTCTACAAGTATATTCTGATCAATTAGGATTATGATTCTGATCAATCAGCTGCTGGATTAGGGACTTTGTTAATCGATTGGATTGGATTAACTCTATCAATAGAATTACTCATTATATTCATATATACTCATCTATATACTCATCTATACCAATAGAATTACTCATTATATCAATAAATCAATTCTGCCTCTGTTAGTATCCATGACATGGATGTGAATTTAACAGTAACTGTTACAATAGAGAGTTAATGTGTAAAATGGTTAAAATAGGGACAAAAATCAAACTAATTACTGCTTAGGACCAGCTACTCTTCATAGAGAACTTGTTAGGTTCCAGTACCTACTGTATAGGTTGAAACAGTTATCATCTGTGTTACTCCCTAGTGCAGGTACTAATACATAGGTCTGTTATCAGGATCCATACAACCCCCTTTGCTACTCCCTGCTGTAGATGCTAATAATGACACATAGGCCATTGTTTTGAACAGAAGGAACTGCAAACTGGGATTACTGGACATAATGGTTAGGATCTCCAGTAGCCAATAGCTGCAATATCCAGCCCAATGTAATGGATGAGCAGAGGACTTAGCCTTTGACCCCCTCCCATCCTCCTTTCACCCCCATAGCCCCAGCTGAGCCCAGTTACCATCCCCTGACCCAAGGTAACCTTTTGAGAGGTCCATTTGACCTATAGTAACCCCTCTGTGACCTCTTTGACCTGTAGTAACCTCTCTGTGACCTCCTTTGACCTTGAATGACCTCTAGTTGACCTTTTGAGCAGTAAATTTGACCTAACGTAACCCCTCCTGTGACCTAAAGTAACCCCAGGGGAAGTTTGGCAGTGTAGTTTGACCTGAAGTAACCCCTGTGACCTCATTTGACCTCTATGACCTCAAATTGACCCCACTTGACCCCCAGATGACCTTTGGAGAGGCTAATTTGACCTGAGGTGACCCCTTTGTGTCCTCATTTGACCCCTATGGTCCCATTTGACCTCCTCCCCAGTGTGAGTATGGGGGTTATTTGGCCCCAGGTAACCCCCATGTCTTCCTTTGGTCCCAATGTGGCTTGGTTTGGGGGTTCCCTCAACCCCCTGCCACTTGTGTGTGTCCTGATCTGACCCCCCCAGTGCCCTGGGGGGTTCTGCTGGACCAATTCCCCTTCTCTTGGCTCCATCTCTTGGGGTGTTTCCATGGTAACAGCCCAAACCAGGCCCCTCTTTGGATGCTCAGGGCCCACTGGGCTTCACCCATCCAGCCTCTCCGTGTCCCAGGGTACCAGATTCACACCTCAGCCCCTCACTGACCCCAGCACCATGCACTGGGCTCCAGTTTGTCATTGTGTAGCACCCACTAGAACACACACTGTTGGAAGTGTGCAATATTGCCTGTGTAGATGTCATTTTGGAGTCATTCTATCTCCTTTATACTTCACTTAGTGTGTACCTGTGCAACACATGGAGGGACAGAGATGCTGTGCAATAGATAAGTCTTTAAGAGTCTATAGTAATGTATTAACCTCCTCTGTGTGAGGCAGATGGAGCCTAACAGACTCCAGCAGCATGGGATGACAGCTTCAGGATTCACCGGACCCCAGCATTAGGCTCCACCAAATTCCATGGACTCTCTTAGACCCTCCTCAGGGGAGGTAATAAATTTCTTCATGTCATTCTCAGACCCCAGTAGGTCCTGCTGGATTATGGGCTTTATTAATCCATTTGATTAGAATAGACTATCTATGTTATCTGTGATATCTATCTAGTTATCTATGATAGATAACTATCAATAGAATTATTAGTATCAAGTAGAATTATTAGTGTCAATTACTATGTTATCTATGGCATCTAGTTATCTGTGATAGATAACTATCAATAGAATTATAAGTATTAATTAGAATTATTAGTATCAATAAGAATTATTAGTATCAATTACTATGTTATCTATGATACCTAGTTATCTATGATAGATAACTCTTATCAATAGAATTATTAGTATCAATTAGAATTACTATCAATTACTATGTTATCTATGATACCTAGTTATCTACAACAGATAACTCTATCAATAGAATTATTAGTATAAATTAGAATTATTAGTGTCAATTACTATGTTATCTATGGTATCTATCTAGTTATCTATGATAGATAACTATCAATAGAATTATTAGTATCAATTGGAAATATTACTATCAATTACTATGTTATCTATGATAGATAACTCTATCAATAGAGTTACTAGCATCAAGTTGGTATAAATCAATTCTGCCCTGTGTTAACATCCACGCCATGAATGTGAATTGAACAGCTAAAACAGGTACAAAGTGGTGATGTGCAAGAGATGCAGGATGCTGTGTGAACACCTCCAACTGGGCTATCCTGATGGAGGTGACTGAGACAGGCCCGAGCAGGATCCCCTTTACTCCAGGAGAGAAGCGACGCGACCCAGACCATGGGCTACAACAAAGGGGATTTTATTTAAAAATAAACCTTTTTGTTTTCTTTTTCTTGTACTGACACAGGTGAAGGAAATCCCAAAGAAAGCAGCTCTTTAGTGGGCAGCAGACGAGAATGGAAACAATTAATAAATAACATTAGTATAACCTCTACACACGAACAGTGCCTCCGAGGGCTTTAAACCGAGTGAACCTTAAAGCTCAGCTACTCTCTGTAAGAATATTTACCTTCTGTTTCTCCTTATTCTTTACAGATCTGAAAGGATTAAATACTGCTATTATAGTTTTATATTAACGACACTATTATAGCTTTCTTAAAATAGTTTGTGAAAATCTCAACATTTTTAACACTGATATTATACAAATTGGTATTCATTTGTCATTCAAGGGGAAGAACAACTTGTCCCTCCCCTCCCCCCCCCAAATTCCAAGCATCATTTCTCTTAGGAACTTTAAAAACAAGTGTCCTTATTCCCCACTCCTTTGTAAGGGGCACCTTTAAGGAAGGGCCCTGGGAGTTGCATTTTTCCTTGCTCAACTGAAATAAACCCATTTACAGTAATGACCCTGCCTCAGGATTAGCTGCAGTAATGGAATCAGCCTAGTGCAGGAAGCAACATGCTGCACTCAGCCTACCTGGCTCCCCGGAAGGAAGGGCTCAGTGAAGGGCATGCAGAAAAGCTGTTCATAGTGAAAAGCAAGGCTGCTGGTTCCCAGCAGAGACCCTGCAGGCCTCAAGCTGCAGCACTTGTAGAAGCAGACACACAAGGGCAGCACTGCAGACAGGCTCTCCAGCAGCCCTGGCAGGATATGTCCCGTTTCTGATTCCCATTCAGCTACGGTGGCACTGGAAGTCAGTCAGAAACCCTGGTCAGAGCAGTCGATCCTTGCCTGCTTTCCACAGCTACCTGCTGCTCGCTGGGCAGGGACTCATACTGGTTTGTGCCCAGCTCTTACTGGGCTGCTCTCTGCTTGCTCTGTGTCCATGGTTGACAGGCAGGGGGAAAACCAGCATCTTGAAGAGCAGAACTTATCCTGTGTTACAAGCAAAAGCAATCCTGTCCTACAATTCTACTGTCTTCACAACCAAGCTTAGTACAGCACCAGTCTGCTACCAAACAGTGTCAGAGCTGAAGTGACAATTGCCCACCTTTTTACCCCTTCTTTTCACCCCTTTCCAAGCAGCCTCATGCTCAAAGGTTGTCTTTACAGCTTGTCTGCTTTGGGCTCCTCATTTTCACAGAGGGGTGGGTACTCAGGTCCAGCCTAGAGATGCAGCATTCCCTTAAGAAAGGCACTAGACATGTAGGGGGTTTATTTCTTTTTAAAGTAGCATCATAGCGTTAACTTCTTAAGAATAAAGATCAAGAAGGTGAAGGGAAGAAAGAGAAATCAATCTTGGGCTTACTTTTGTGAAAGAACAAAGAAAATCCACTGTACAGTGCCTGGACTGACTTCACAGAGCACAGCCATAGGACATGGTCAGGACTCTGCTGCACTTCAGTGGTACCAGCAAATGCTAACAGGTCTAAGGATAAAAAGCCAAGATTTAAGTTTCTTTAATCAGGTTGGGACACAAACAGTGCACAGAAAGGACACATGCAGAAAAATCAGTGACACATGCCACAAGGACTGTTCTCTCTAATCTCTAATACCTGGAACAACAGCCATAGGAACACCTCTGGGCACACAAACCCCAAAGACAGGCCTGTAACAGCTCTGCTAAGCATGATTTCATTTCACATTACGACAAGAAGCCTGTAATAAACGGCTTGTATGGGACAGGGCATCACTAGTCTGATCACACACACTGTGCAAGACGAGAATTAAGGCTTTCTAGCTGGCTGGACTTGGCTCTTTATGCAGCCTTGGCAGTGGCAAGAGTCACACACACTCACTTGCACTGAGTTAACACAGCAGATCGGGAACAAAGTGGCTCCAACCCTAACAGGGACCAAGTGGCAGCACTGGAGAGGATACACAAAAAGAGGGCTAGAAAACCAGAGTGCTCCCTCACAAAAGGGTTTTTACCTGGTTCTCCAGTACAAAGCCAAGGAAGTAACTCTCATCTGCTCGGACTAGCTGCTCACAAGTGCAACATGCAGATCTACAGAGGGAACAACCAGAGCTGCTCCATGCCCCTGCCTCAGCAGCACCAGTGCTGGGATGCACTGAGCAAGGCTGCTATGCACAACTGGCAGAGCAGGGCACACAGCATGAGCAGGACTGGTTCACAATGCTGCACGTGTGGGCAGGGGCTCAGAGCCTGCTCCTGCCCTCTCTGTGCAGCACAGCAGAGTGCTGTGCCCGCTGACACGAATGTCCCCAGTGTGCTGCATTTCCAAGCCTCAGCCCTCACCCTGAAATAGCAACAGTGCTGATAGCCTGGAAGCGCTGCAGGAGATCTCCTTACAGCACGGGAGACAACATTCCTTGCTACAGAATGCAGAGGAGTAAAGAGAGACAGTTCCAGCTTTGAGACTGCCTGGAACCTGCTGCATCAGTTTAGAAAGCTGGAGGCCTAGAGAGGAACCTATACTCTACATAAACCACACATTTCATGCTTAGTTCCCTTTGCCAATAGTTGGTCAGTCCTCTCTGCCAATTGCAAGCAGAGACCTGGGCCCAGCCCTGAGGCTCTTAAAAAGGCTAAACTGCATCCAATAATCACCCCAAGTCGCAGTCCTTTGCCTAGTGACTACTGCTGCCCTTTGAGATGCCAGTGATGTTAGCCATGCTAACGGCCTCTCAGTGTACACAGAGCACTTGTTCATCTGTCAGGCTACCATGTGTGCATGCCTGCTTGATTTAACTCTTCTCAGAAGGAACTGCACACTTCTCACACGTCAAGCACATACGAACAGAGTCAAGTAGCTGAGTATGCAAGTCAGGTTTCTCCAAAGAAACAGCTGAGCACTGACTTTTAAAGCTGTGTGATCACTTTACAAATACAGAAGATTCCCAGATCTGTTTTAGTACAAGCTCTGGCAATACCTTAAGAGTAATGGCAATGGAAAGAAGAGCCCCCCCATGTTGTTGTGACAGCCATGCAGAGAACTGCTGCACTTCTTATACTGCAAAGCAGGTAAGACACCAACGAACACATCAGCTGCACCCACCAATTCCACAACATAGCCTGGCACGAAGACAGCTGGCTCCCGCAAGAGCTCTCTGAAGGAGATGATGGAATGTGCATGAAGGCCACGACTCTGCACAGTCACCATGCAATTGAGATAAATAAAACATCATATCTACCAGGGGCACCATTCCCAGAGGAAGAGCATGTGGGAGCACCCAGTGACGGCTGCTCGAGGCCCAGCAGGGCCACACTCCAGTCTGAGCATCGAAGCTCAGAATGCTGAAGGCTAAAGAAGGAGAAGCAGCAGCTGGATCTTGGCTCCGACTCTTCCCACCCCTCAAAAACATGCAAACCTTTTCAGCCCCTTGAGCTGCCTGGGATCGGGCAGTGCTGCCAGCAAGAGGACATGTAGGAGAGAAATCCCTGCCCTGTCAAGGTCCAAATGCCTGACAGAAGCTTGTCAAGGTATCTCCAGGCAAAAAGGGAGGACTTGAATCAAGAGCAATAGATGCAAGAGGGAAATGCCATGGCAAACGGGAAGCAATCTAAAGATTCTTCCCAGGTCTCCTATTTATTCCCAGCAGAAAGTGACCTCCCAGCTGGCCTAAAAAGCCTGAGCCAGACACACAGCAGCGAACAGATCCAAACCTAGTACCATGAACCACAGGACACACCACACCGACCTCAAGGCTCGGTTTCTCAGAGCATTCACTTAGAATTCACAGCACAAAACACTCCCCCCAGCCTCCAGGGCATCAGCTTGGGAATCCCTTGTTGTGATACCTTTCAATACAAACACCCTGGAAAGAAATCGGTTCTCTCAAACAAGAGGTAGGGGTAAAGGACTCCAAAACACACACTGTATAAAACACCATTCTGCTCCATTTCATCCCACTGCTTTGAAATCTGGAACCACAAAAACCTGATCACTGATTCTCTTGAGAGGCAGGACTGACCTCAGCACGAAGTCTCTAAAGGAACCCCCTTCCCCTTTGGTGCGGAGCTGGGCTGCAGCTGCCCAGGCAGTTGGTCCACAGAAGATGCAGGTGTGGAGGTTGTGTGCTATGTGGCCACATGCGCAGGGGAGGAAATGGAAACAAACTCCCGGAGAATATTCTTGGCCATTTCAATATTGTTATGTGCAATGACCAGTGCTTTCTGAATGTCCTGATATGAATAGCCTTGGCTCATTAGGTTCTCGATCTCACTGGAGAGCTGCAGTGATGCACTGGTCCCACTGCTGGCTCCGCCTGGCTGGCAGCTCCCTGCTTTCCGCTCAGAATTGATTCTCCTTGGTAGAGGCTTTGGAGGCCTTTCTGGAACTTGGGAGCCGTCGGAGAAACCTGGAAGGAGAGGCAAAGGCTTCAAGAAAGGATATGTAACTCTTGCTTAGAACAAAGCAGCAATGACATTAGACTGATAAATGGCACTGCAAAGAATGCCACTAAAAGCCACGTCACTTTCTCCAACCAGCCTAGCCTGTAAGGATATGCAACGTCACCAAACATCCCATTGCCTCCTCGATCCAGACAGCAACCCCCAGTTTAACTGCCGAGACGCTGATCTGGCCTCCCATTGCTGTCCACATTGCAGCGTGCTGAGGGGAATGGGTGCACAAAACCAGATCTCTCAGTTCCAACTCACCCACTGTAACTGCTCCAGCAACTGAATGGTGCTCTCTGAAAGGTCTCTCCTCTTCCTCTGCAGGCCAGGGCCACCTACAAGAGCTCCTGCTGAAGCTCACCCTACCTAATGGCTGGCAGCTAAGGCAGATCAATAAGCTCAGCCTGTTCTGCCTTTCCCCTTAGTCATTCAGATGTGTTACTTGCCAGTAGCCACATCATGGGAAGGAAAAAGAATAGCCAATAAACCAAAGAAGAGACATAACACTCCAAGGCCTTAGGGAAAACCAATGCTGCTTAATGCATTAATCCAACACCCGATAGCTCTTTGGGTTCTAACCTCATCTAGGATCGCAGAGAGCATTTTTTCCTACTCTGCAAATCACAGGCAACTTTCCTGCACGAATATTTGACACCACTTTAAAGCTGTATTTGTCTCCTGGAAAACCTCCTCAAGAGGAGATTTCTAGCAGTACAACAGACAAGTCCATAAGGCTAAGAGTGCCCAAACAAGCCCTTTTTAAGAGTGGGCACTGCAGCACTGGGCAGAAGAGAAGCAGTCATTGCAGAGCCTTGCTGGAAACACTTGCACTGAAGGCTCCTCAGGAAGTGGATTCATGGAGGCTTCCTCCCCAGCCACAATGCAGTTCAACTCCCTGCTCTTCAACCTCCAAGCTTCTGACACATAAAAAGCTTTTTGTAGAGTTCAGAATAGGGACTACCCACTTCTCTCCCCTAAAGTGCCTTTTGAATTGGCTCTTTCTGCTCACGCTGGCTCAAATTTCAGAGCCCGTGGGTCAATCTGAAAGGACAACCACTAGCACAGCTCCTCTGGTAAATGATTAAGAAACCAAACTGTAGGGCACAATGCACGAGAACATAAATCTGCCCAAATGCATCCCAGACAAGGCACGTTTGCTTCACACCAGACTACAACAGGGGCCAGTACCCAGTGCTTCCCAAAGCTGCATATGGTCCCCAGAGCAGCAACAATCAGCATTCCTCATTAGCAGATCTCCTACCACTACACATCAGGACAATAGCATTGTTATTTCAGGGCTGTAAAAACAAAGAGGAGTCGATGTTTAAGCGAGTACTTCACGTGGGAGGAGGATGTGAGCTCTCTCTGCCCTTTCTTAGCCCTCTCAGCAACATTCTACAGCACAGTGAGACTTAAACAATGAGGCAGGGAGCAGGGAGGAGTGGCAAAAGCTAATCAACTTCTCTGCACTACTAAACCCTTCTCTGTGCTGTAGCTCAGGGAAGTGGTGAAGGAGGAGAACAAAACACTCACTGGGGCAAGTGGTCCTCTATAAGGGACAAGAAACTCACTCCTCTTACTTGGCAAATCACCAGGGTGTTCAGACAATGTGGAGAGCCCCCCGACAGGAAACGTTCCAGAGCTTCCTCTGGAGCTGCTAGGCAGTTGCAGGGAATAAGTCGAGCATTATTCAGAAAGGCTCTTGGAGAGATGAGACTTTAGTTTTCCCTTCGGAGGACGCGCTGACAGCCACAAGGACAAGATGTCCTCTACTGCCCAGGGACAAAAAGCTGACCTTGCTGAGCCACCAGGTCCCTGCTCGAGGGAGCTGAGGGCCTCAAGCAGCTCACTTGTACCATCTGCTGGCCGCTACCGCAGGCGAGACCGAGCCAGGCTGTGCGAGGCCAGCCGTGTCATTTACTTGCAACAGGCATACAAGATCTGTTGGTACAGCCTGGCATTAAAGGTATGCCATGCCCTGGAGGAAACAGTGGCTTAAGGAATATCCCTGAAGCTGAGGAAAGGGTTTCCTAACAGTGATTTAAATGCTATTTGCTAGCTCAGTGATGAAATGACCAAGGTGGTGCGTTCAACTGAACACCTGAGAAATGAGTGTAATCTGCTTTATAAAACTTCACAGCTTACAGACAGACCCTTGGAGTGAGTGACAGTGCACAGCAAGCCATCATCCCCACTACAGCATGAAGAATACCACGTTCTCTAACCTGTCACAGGGTCATTTTCCAAAGACATTCGGCTGAAGGCAGGTGTGGCATTGGAGATATCAGAGAGGGTGCGACGAGCAATGGCAACTGGTAGTGGTGGTTTGGGGACATCATAGCCATCCTCTTCATTTTCTGACTCTTCAGGGCCGTTGCTGGCAGTGGCTGCTGCCAGATCCCCTTCGTCTAGAATAAGAGGCACATTCTGATGAGCTCTGGCACTGAACAGAGCCTCTGTCTCTCGAGGCAGACTCTGGTCCCCTGTAGTCCACAAACATTGACAGGACACAGAGCAAAGGTTTTGCTGCCAAAACCCCACATTCAACGGAAGCTCTTTCCAGAAGGTGGTATTAGATTAAAACTCCTTATGATAAATGAGGGCTGACAACTGCTGCCCATAAAAAATTAAGAATCTTCCAAACAGCAACTTTTTGAACAACTGTTTTAACAACGCATTCCAACCAGGCTCCTCAATAACATCCCCACATGCTATGCAGCCTGCAGCACAGAGACCCAGATGTTTCCCCATGCACCCTGGCTATTTAAACAGCAAAAGCACATAACATTTAATTGAGCCTGAAAAGCCTTTCCAACTGTGAGTGGGACCAATCCATTGTACTCCAGTTTCTCAGGGCTTTTTTTAGCACACCCACTCACCACAAGTGTTGACAGTCTCAAAAGCTGAGGATGCTGCTTGGGAGTGGATGTTGTACATTGCTTCATACGTACAGCCATCCGTCTGCTGGTCGCAGTCTGAAACTCTAAGGGAGAAAACAAGTATTTCCCTTTAGACAAGTGGTAGCAGTAAACCCCCAATACAGAGTCTCTGTGACTCTAGAAAACACTCAGGAATGTCTATTGCAATAGAGTGTATTGGCTTAAAAGAGTTTGATACCACCAGAACACCACCTTTTAATAGAATTTAGAGTTTCAGTTGCTACTGCTCTCCAAAGGTTACTATCAGAAAGACAGGGGAGTGATTATCTGACTCCTTTAATACCGGATAGGGATTCTGCTATCGAGCAGAATGTAGAGTTACTATTGTTAGGCTAGATCTGGTGAGCATCACTGGGGGAATTCAGCAAGCCCAGCAAGCAAAATCTCCCTCCTAGTAAACAAATCAGCAAAAGCTTTCCCAGAGCTGTGAGGAGAAAGCCCAGAACACACAAACAGAGCCTCACCGTAAACTCTGAGCCATTTCCAAAGGCATTTTGATCTCTGGTTTTTGTACAGCAGGACCTGGAGGCACTACAGGCAGAGAGGATGGTGACATGTATTCAGTGTCTTCATCACTTCCAGACTGTTCCCCAGGAGGCAGTTTTGGTACAGGCAGTGGTCTGGAGGCAGAAGAAACAAGATATAAACATCAGAAACACATTTACCCCAAATGTGATTAATACCAAAGGGGCTTTTAAAACCCACAGTGAACAAGCAGTCAAGAGTGATTCTGTCTACAGGAATACTCTGGCCTTCAGTATTCTTAGCAGCCCAGGTACATGGTCACACTGACGCAAGCTCATAATGCAATCATACACATCACACCCCACCTACTTCACATAAATACCAACTCAAAAGTGAATTTATACAAGAGCTAATAGCAACTATAGCCTGTTTCCTATTGCCACAGTCAAAGGGGAACGACCACCGCTATCCACAGACCTTTGGGATTCTGACTGAATCTGCTTCCTTTAGATTGTATGTTTTGAATCTGTTAGAGGTAAAAATTAAGGCTGACAGAGTTGTGTCAGATTCTGTTCCTGGCACCAGCATGGAGAGGTATAAAAGAGCACTTGAGCTAGACAACAACAGACCTGGCAGCTAAGGAGTAGATCGCATTGGCAGATGAGGAGGGTTTAATCTTGGGGTGTTCACACTCTGAGGTTGTTGGGGGAGCACTGTTCAAGCTCTGCAAGACAAAATTCCACCCAGGAATCAGAAACACCACAGATACCAACAATGCAGTTGCCAAGCTGTCAGCCAGTCATTCCAGACATCCCGTGTGGGAATGAAACATCTTCATTTACGCCAAAGCATTTACTAATGCCATAGAAATCCCGGAGTTCTGTGACAGTTTTCCCTCAGTGGGGGTACAAGCAGGGTTCTCCTCCTGTATCCAACTGCTTGTTTACACAAAACCTGCAGGAACTTTGTATCTTTTGAGATTCCAATGGTTTTGGCAAATTCAGCTGAAATAGGCTAGAAGGCCTAGAGGAATAGGATGTGCAGACAAGCACACACATCCCAAGACAGAATGACAAATGTCCAAGTGTTATATTCTTGGACAATTGGGCTCAAAATGTACTGCCTCTCAGTTAGAGAAAGCTGGAGGTTTTAAAGGGAAAAATGAGGGGAATGGAATGACAAAACAGGGCACATCTGCCCAAGATTTCTTTCAGAGAACAATATGTTGGACTATTAAGTTACACATCATGACACTGGTAATAGATTCAGATTTAACTCCGATTTTAGTGTTAAACTCATCCTAGCTCCTGAGAAGGGTAAACTGCACTTTTGCAGCGTACCTGCTCCCAGCACAAGATCCCCAGTTTTTCAGGGCTGAAAGGTGAGCTATGATCATGGAATTGTGCCTCATGACTGTTCAAACTGGGATTTCAGCCTAGCTCCCAAGAGGCACCAAAGTCCTTCCATTATTCTCCCTTGCCCAGCATTCACCAGTCCCTTTCCATCTCTCCCTTGGTGCAAGATCATCCTATTCAAATGAATATTCCTTCTGAGTCCACCTTGGATGACTTAATTCCTTACAGATTACCTCCAACAGGCCTACTCACCACGGGGTTGTCCAGGCTGAGCGTGCTCCCAAGCCGATGGCTCTCGGGCCTGGATTCTATCTGAGAGGGCAAGGAGAAGGGGAGGGAGTGCCTGTTTGACAGTTCTCTCCCAGCCCAAGGGTCTCCAGGACTGAGAGCTACAGAGGGAGCTTTGGGAATGGGCCTGGATGGCCACAGATCAGCCTGGCGGTTGGAGGGCACAGGGGGTGGTTTGTCTCTCGATGGGCAGTCTCCTGGTGTGCAGGGCAAGGGACGTCTCTGAGGCCGACCTTCAGTCCCAATGGAATGTGGCCTGTCCGGAGGTGGTGGCGGAGGCAGATCTCGGAGCGTGGGAGGGATTGGCAGAGGTTTATCCTTGTGAAGGGCACCAGGAGCAGCCTGCAGGGCAAAGGAATGGAAAGTATTGTTTAACAAAGGTAATGCAGCCACAAAGCATCCAAAAGAGGGAGGCAGGAGGCACAAGGGTGAGTTTTGGCTTTCATTTAATCTATTTTTGCATGAAATTATCTCAAAGGGGGTGGAGATAACTCTCCACAAGCTAACCCTCCCAAAATAGCTTCTCTACAGGCTTGAAGAGATAACAGGGTACCTATGTGCTACAGCAAGGCACTAAATACCCCAGGTGCTTTTTCTAGAAGGAAAAGATGCTCACATCAGCACTAGACTGGATTCCAAAGGACACCCATCACTTACAAAACTGCTGCAACTGTGGCCTATTTGTACAAGTTAACATTCATCAGTCAGCCACGAACAGTCATAGAAATGGGTGCTTTCTTTTGCCTGATTTTTCAAGCATAAGTTCATTACTTCATCCAAACTAGCTGAACTGCTGCTGTACCTCAAGAGCCAGATGCCACCAAGACCATACTACTGCCTTCTGCTAGTTAATCAGAGAAGCAGCAAATACGACACCTTCCCTGACAGCTAGAACAAAACACAAGCCCACAAATGCAGCTCCAAAGAGCACAGGCTGAAACCCAGTGAAGATACTGGTAATCACAATAACTTAGGAGTTCAGCAGGAGGACACTGGTCACCCTAAGTGAGCAAACAGGACCTTAGGACCGGCTTCTTTCTACCAATTGCATGGGCAAATGTGAAGAAAAGACCCTTTAAACAGCATAAAGGGACTCTCCCACCATGGATTCCAGAAGGAAGCATTTGCTTTCAGGACAGACTGGACTCTCATGGGGAATGGAAGGAAAACAGCCTAACAGGAAAAGGAAGAAGAAAAACGTCTTGTGCGAAAGCACTTGGGGATGTCACAAAGGTTCACCAGGATGCTCTCCTTCCTGCCTGCCCCACCAATCCCAGCTGAAAGGGAAAGCAGTGTGCTTGACCTTTGAAGTGGTCCCAGGGCTGGAAGCCCCAGGCGGGTTGGACACTCGCTGCTGCAAGAGATCCAGTCGCGGTGGCACGGGAGGAAGGGTGGCCTGTGGGGCTACTGAGAACGGAGAAGGAGGACGCTCGACCTGAGGAGGAAGAGAATAGGAAAATCAACAGATGGCAAACCCCAGCAGAGCTCCTTTCCTATAGAGAGGCTTTCAAGCCCTGTGAGTTGTACTGGCTTCAATACTGCTATTGAATTAACAGTAATGACTGGATTAGTGACCACCACACACCAGTGAAGGAAGGCAATTTCCTGAAGATCACCAATGGCTTCAGCTGTGGCACACAACTGAAAATGCACACTTAGTGGTGCAGTAACAGAAAAGCTGCTTTGCTGCCTTACTGGGCCCTGAGCAGGAGCAAGCTTCTTTTCAACACAAGAGGGCATGATCTGCTGCAAAACCCACTGCAGGTGCCACTCTGCTCACTAGCGCCAACAGAGCCTGCTGCAGACCATGACAGATGTCACACTGAGGCAACTGCTCTGCTTGCTCAAGTTAGGGATACAAAAACCACCTCCGGGAATACGGTTTCCTGTTTAGTAAAGCATTTCACAGGGTGGAAGGCAAAGAGAAATATGACAACAGGTAAACCAGTGTAAAAGCTTCTTTCTGACCAGGAAAGGCAACTTATTTTAGCGTATTCAACTACTAAAAATTAGCCAAGTTCAAACCCACTTCCCTATGCAGTAAACCACTGCAAAGTGCCAGTGTGCAAGAGCAGCAACAAGCTATTAGAAGGAAACCATGGAGGGATCCATATAGAATGCCTGTCTTGTGCCCATCTCCTGGAAGGAAGCAGCACTAATGGCAGAGAGTTATCACACCTTTATGACACAGATTTATCAGACACCATATAAGAAAATGACAGTCAAATTGACTTGCAGAGCAAAACAGCCTGCCCTCTACCCCATTAGTCAGGAGGACCTTGGTAAGACTCTATCTAGTTGGCTGTATTAATCACAGGGGAAAATGGATGAATTCTTGCTGATATGAGTGAATTATGGCTAATAAATCAAAAGCAGCATTGCTGAGTATACAGAGAAGTGTTATAAACCTAGATCTTATATTCCAACAGGTCAAGCCAGCCTTTCCACCCTTCTTTCAAGACAACACACAAAACATCAAAGATTTCCCAGTGTAATCACCTGGCAGTGTGAACTAAATGGACAAAACTGATCCTAAATCCATGTTTTCCACACTGTGTGATATCTTTTCTGCTATAAGGTCTGACAACCCTCACCTACACAAATCAGTAAGACCACAGAAAACTGATGGGACAACATGCAGTCTGCATACATCCTGCCACATCCGCTAGCACATGCTCTGGTGACCTTACTTTGGTACCAGCGAGTTCTTTCATCATGAAGAGGGAATCATCAGCTCTGTCATCATCATCATCATCGTAGTTGGGCGAGGGAGTTCCTTCTGCCCCTTGTCGTGACAATCCTCCTCCTCCTCTGGGATCAAACGGGTCTACTACAATGGGCTCCGTGCCTTTGATTTCACAGCGGCAAAAAGGACATCCCTGGCCTTCTGATTCCTTCATGGAAGAGAAGAGAGCTGTTATACAGTGCTCCTGTAAGAGCAGCTAGCTTTACTCACAGGGCTCAACAAGAGGCAGCAGCTCACCTGCCACGCAGTGAGACAGGAGGTGCACATCAGATGGCCGCACGGTTCAATCTTCACATCTTTGTCATTTTCAGCACATATTTTACACAGCTGAAACGTGGAGCCCATCTCGCAATACAGTTCATATTGTTCCTTGGGGCAAGACAGACGGACATGGTTAATGCTGTAAACCCAACACAAGAACCCAGTGCGAAGGAGAACAGACATCTGCAAAGATTCACTATAGTTTTATGCACTAGATACATCTGTCAAGGTCTGAAAAGAACGGACTTCAAGCTAGGCCAGATTTGCATTTAGGTGTCCCAAAAGCAGGGCTCAAGACGTGCTGCATGGCACAAAAGCATCAATATCTGTCAGAAACATTCTAAACCCAAATAGAACTGTCAGCCCCGCATAAAGCTTTACCTAACCTCTTCAACCTCCTCTGCTCATCCCTACCACTCAAACCCCCACCTGTAAAAGACACCATCCTTAAAAACAAAGTATTGGGGATACCAAGTAAGCCAGAATCCTACAAACAGCTAAGGAGACTAGGAACTAGGAAGCAAGTTAGCAAGTTTGATGGGACAGAATACCTTGCTCACCTGTGTAACTTTAATGTGGTCCTGAGGTGTGGGTTCACACAAGCCAGTCAAGTCAGGATTCTGATTCCGGCCGTCGGGAAATAAATAACTGCAAGCAGTTGGAGGAAAAAACAGATCCCTTTCTCTGTGTGTGCATATACACATGTGCATACACACACATGAATGCACACATAAGGTTTCTTTTGGGGATGGTGGAGGAAAGAGAAGAATGAGGGTGGGAAAGAAGCAAGGGGTGGGAATTCAAGGTATCCTGAATTCAGGAGATTTGGAATGATTTTACTATGGGACAAAACCCAAAGATATCATTCTTCAAAAGAAAAGCTTCTTTTCCTTCCTGACAGTAATTTTCCTTTCAAACAGGATGTCATGGTCCCAGACTACTACTCTTAAATCATCCTGTAGTGAAACCGTAATATCCAGAGTAACAAACCTGGTATCATAAGATAAATCAGTGGCTCAAGTTAGGCTCTGTTGGCAACTGAACTGTTTTGCTGAATCAATAACTAAATAAAAAGGAAGAGCCAAGAGATGTCCAAACAGCTCTCAGTGATTTCAGCAGTGATTGTTTGACCTCTGCATTGTGCTGCCTCTCTCGTGATAACCCCAGAAGCTACATTTTACATTCAACTGACTTCAGCCCTCATCACAGGATGAGCATTTATAGAACAGACAGTGAAAAAAGGGCAAAACACTCCATTTTGATAAAGTTACTTACAAGCCTTCCCTGAAGCCATCAATCAGTGCTTGAAAGAGAGGTTTGTTGTGGGGGATTGTCTGAAGAATGTTCCCATCTGCAGTGACATAGCCAATGGCCCACTGACCGAGCCGTGTGCAACTCAATCGGAAAATATAACTAAAAACACACAAAGGAAAGGAAACTTCAGTTTGGGCTGGAACAGACAGAAAACACTGACAGTCAAGTAGGCAGCCCTTGCCTGGCTATCTCAAGACAGCAAACGAATACCTAGTAGGGATAACTTGATGATTTATACCAGCTTTCCTTAGTTATCCCCCAGGCAGATCAAAGGCGAACCTTGCAATCTGATCCTAACTGAGGAAAGCATCCAAGCCTTGGCCTCCAGGTGAAATTAAACCCAGAATCCAGAGCAGGAAAAGTGTTAGCTGCCTTAAAATCATTTGTTTCAAATTAACTTTAAACCCCCCCCAACAAACAACAAACCCAACAGATGACACAAGGTTTCCAGTCCAACCTCCAGAAATTAACACTTGGCCCTCCTTACATAAAGGAAGGGCTGTTAGCCTTGTTGCATTGAGCCAAGTTCTATTCAGGACATTAGGTAGCCCAAA
>NC_047541.1:6643854-6646354 GCF_012275295.1 Melopsittacus undulatus
AGGGTTAGGGTTAGGGTTAGGGTTAGGGTTAGGGTTAGGGTTAGGGTTAGGGTTAGGGTTAGGGTTAGGGTTAGGGTTAGGGTTAGGGTTAGGGTTAGGGTTAGGGTTAGGGTTAGGGTTAGGGTTAGGGTTAGGGTTAGGGTTAGGGTTAGGGTTAGGGTTAGGGTTAGGGTTAGGGTTAGGGTTAGGGTTAGGGTTAGGGTTAGGGTTAGGGTTAGGGTTAGGGGTTAGGGTTAGGGTTAGGGTTAGGGTTAGGGTTAGGGTTAGGGTTAGGGTTAGGGTTAGGGTTAGGGTTAGGGTTAGGGTTAGGGTTAGGGTTAGGGTTAGGGTTAGGGTTAGGGTTAGGGTTAGGGTTAGGGTTAGGGTTAGGGTTAGGGTTAGGGTTAGGGTTAGGGTTAGGGTTAGGGTTAGGGTTAGGGTTAGGGTTAGGGTTAGGGTTAGGGTTAGGGTTAGGGTTAGGGTTAGGGTTAGGGTTAGGGTTAGGGTTAGGGTTAGGGTTAGGGTTAGGGTTAGGGTTAGGGTTAGGGTTAGGGTTAGGGTTAGGGTTAGGGTTAGGGTTAGGGTTAGGGTTAGGGTTAGGGTTAGGGTTAGGGTTAGGGTTAGGGTTAGGGTTAGGGTTAGGGTTAGGGTTAGGGTTAGGGTTAGGGTTAGGGTTAGGGTTAGGGTTAGGGTTAGGGTTAGGGTTAGGGTTAGGGTTAGGGTTAGGGTTAGGGTTAGGGTTAGGGTTAGGGTTAGGGTTAGGGTTAGGGTTAGGGTTAGGGTTAGGGTTAGGGTTAGGGTTAGGGTTAGGGTTAGGGTTAGGGTTAGGGTTAGGGTTAGGGTTAGGGTTAGGGTTAGGGTTAGGGTTAGGGTTAGGGTTAGGGTTAGGGTTAGGGTTAGGGTTAGGGTTAGGGTTAGGGTTAGGGTTAGGGTTAGGGTTAGGGTTAGGGTTAGGGCTAGGGTTAGGGTTAGGGTTAGGGTTAGGGTTAGGGTTAGGGTTAGGGTTAGGGTTAGGGTTAGGGTTAGGGTTAGGGTTAGGGTTAGGGTTAGGGTTAGGGTTAGGGTTAGGGTTAGGGTTAGGGTTAGGGTTAGGGTTAGGGTTAGGGTTAGGGTTAGGGTTAGGGTTAGGGTTAGGGTTAGGGTTAGGGTTAGGGTTAGGGTTAGGGTTAGGGTTAGGGTTAGGGTTAGGGTTAGGGTTAGGGTTAGGGTTAGGGTTAGGGTTAGGGTTAGGGTTAGGGTTAGGGTTAGGGTTAGGGTTAGGGTTAGGGTTAGGGTTAGGGTTAGGGTTAGGGTTAGGGTTAGGGTTAGGGTTAGGGTTAGGGTTAGGGTTAGGGTTAGGGTTAGGGTTAGGGTTAGGGTTAGGGTTAGGGTTAGGGTTAGGGTTAGGGTTAGGGTTAGGGTTAGGGTTAGGGTTAGGGTTAGGGTTAGGGTTAGGGTTAGGGTTAGGGTTAGGGTTAGGGTTAGGGTTAGGGTTAGGGTTAGGGTTAGGGTTAGGGTTAGGGTTAGGGTTAGGGTTAGGGTTAGGGTTAGGGTTAGGGTTAGGGTTAGGGTTAGGGTTAGGGTTAGGGTTAGGGTTAGGGTTAGGGTTAGGGTTAGGGTTAGGGTTAGGGTTAGGGTTAGGGTTAGGGTTAGGGTTAGGGTTAGGGTTAGGGTTAGGGTTAGGGTTAGGGTTAGGGTTAGGGTTAGGGTTAGGGTTAGGGTTAGGGTTAGGGTTAGGGTTAGGGTTAGGGTTAGGGTTAGGGTTAGGGTTAGGGTTAGGGTTAGGGTTAGGGTTAGGGTTAGGGTTAGGGTTAGGGTTAGGGTTAGGGTTAGGGTTAGGGTTAGGGTTAGGGTTAGGGTTAGGGTTAGGGTTAGGGTTAGGGTTAGGGTTAGGGTTAGGGTTAGGGTTAGGGTTAGGGTTAGGGTTAGGGTTAGGGTTAGGGTTAGGGTTAGGGTTAGGGTTAGGGTTAGGGTTAGGGTTAGGGTTAGGGTTAGGGTTAGGGTTAGGGTTAGGGTTAGGGTTAGGGTTAGGGTTAGGGTTAGGGTTAGGGTTAGGGTTAGGGTTAGGGTTAGGGTTAGGGTTAGGGTTAGGGTTAGGGTTAGGGTTAGGGTTAGGGTTAGGGTTAGGGTTAGGGTTAGGGTTAGGGTTAGGGTTAGGGTTAGGGTTAGGGTTAGGGTTAGGGTTAGGGTTAGGGTTAGGGTTAGGGTTAGGGTTAGGGTTAGGGTTAGGGTTAGGGTTAGGGTTAGGGTTAGGGTTAGGGTTAGGGTTAGGGTTAGGGTTAGGGTTAGGGTTAGGGTTAGGGTTAGGGTTAGGGTTAGGGTTAGGGTTAGGGTTAGGTTAGGGTTAGGGTTAGGGTTAGGGTTAGGGTTAGGGTTAGGGTTAGGGTTAGGGTTAGGGTTAGGGTTAGGGTTAGGGTTAGGGTTAGGGTTAGGGTTAGGGTTAGGGTTAGGGTTAGGGTTAGGGTTAGGGTTAGGGTTAGGGTTAGGGTTAGGGTTAGGGTTAGGGTTAGGGTTAGGGTTAGGGTTAGGGTTAGGGTTAGGG